>NW_028249141.1:0-90000 GCF_964263255.1 Lissotriton vulgaris
TTCTGGAAACGATCCGCAGAACAAAAAATCAGGATGCATGGGTGATGTGGGCCGCTAAAGTTAGAGGTCGTGTACTCAAGCAGGGGCTTCCTTTCCACGATATCAAACTGTTTTTACCTACCAAGGCTTTGCAGAAGAAGGCGTTTGAGTGGTGTCATGATTCTCCTTTAGCAGGAGACCAAGGTGTGAGCAAGACTGTCCAATTACTGCAAAGCCATTTCTGGTGGGAGTCCAATAAAAATGAAGTCACCAATTGGGTAAGGCAGTGCGAAGACTGTGCTCGTGCAAAAAACGAGACGGGAAAAAAGAAGGGAATATTGATGCCTCTGCCCACACCTAAAAAACCATGGCAAACCATCAACCTAGACTTCATTACTGGTTTACCACCAGATCAGGGCAAGACAGCCATCCTGGTGGTTGTTGATAGCCTCACTAAAATGGGGCATTTCATTCCTTGTGTTAATCTCCCTCCAGCTGGACAAACGGCACAATTACTGCTGAGTAACGTGATACGTTTGAACGGAGTGCCAGAGGTCATAGTGTCTGATAGAGCCCACAATTCATAGCCAGGTTTTGGAAAGTTTGGTGTCAGGCGATGCACATCTAACCCTCTCTCTCCACTAGTTTCCACCCACAGACGTATGGGCAAACAGAAAGACTCAATCAAACCCTGAAGAAGTTCCTCATTTCATTTACAAACCCGGAGACTTATAAGGAGTAGTACTAGTGCCAGAGTTTCCTGTGTACAGTGGTTCTTCCTCTGGATTCCATTACTGTGTGCCTCTCGGGTACTCTTGTTCATACTCCTCAACAAAGCAGAGTGTTGTGGTTCTTGCTCCCTACACACTACCGTATCTGTAAGGCCTGGACGTCATTTCAGTTACCTTTTTCTTTCTTTGCCTCACATAAGGAATATTTGGCTTGTATGGTAGTTATTTGATTTCCATCATCAGAACCCATTATTGCAACGCTATCCTCACACTAATGTCATGGTAGGCGGAATGGTTGTTTAAGATATTACCTATGTACAGGCCACATGTTTTTCTGTGTGATATATGAGTATTGTTTATGTTTTCATTCAGTCGCAACTCAGTCATGGCTGGTGGTGAATGAGGAGGATCGCAACCGAAGTTTGTTTCCTTTATTGTGCAGGTACAATTAATCCATTAGTGAGACCATTCGAGAGTAGCCTATTGAAGATGGCCTGTTTCTAAGTGTATGTTTTTTGTCGTTACAGTTTACTCCCTTTCCCTGCTTTCCCTTCCCTTTCCCTCCCTGTTCTTTTTTCCCTCGCCTAATGGGTCAAATACTCTGTGGATTACATCTAGAGTGCTTGTGACGTTGGGAGGTGGACCATTATGTACTACAACCGGATCCTGTGGAGCAAAATCTGACACTGTAGCTCATAAACTGTAAGTAGCAAAAGCATCTCTGTGACAAAAGGATTAACTGAGCAATCTACATTAAATAGAATTATGTGATCTGCATATTTAACATTGTGCTGTGCAGCAGGTACAATAACCATCTATAATATTATATGAGGAGTCATAACTGTGACTACTACAGCACAGATATCTTTGACAAGTGCATTAACCACCAGAGTTATCTTAGTTTTAATATTATGACCTGAAAATTGCTGGGGACTCAAACATCTCTGCAGCAAATATTAATCAAATATTTAAATGCATCCAGTTTGTAACTAATTGAGTATGCCAGAAAAGATTTACTGTCACTTGTGTTTTTGTTGCCAATTTCTTTGAGGTAGAGTTTAAAAAAAATAAGGTCCACAATTGCTGCCATTTTCCGCGGTGGTTGTGCCACTTTTTTGGCACAGCCACAAAGCGAAATGCTAGTCGAGATTTACAAAGCCATGCAAGGAATGATATGTGTCACCTTGCATGCATTTTCTAGTACACCCAGATTTACTAATGGCAGTAGGTCTGGGATAGCATCAAAATGGTCCGCTTACCCAAGAGAGGTGTAACAATGAGATGTATGTTTATTTTTTCTCGTTACTTCCTCTTTCCATGTGTGCTGCTATCTGGTGCACATTTGGTAAAAGAAACATGCCTCTAAGGATTGTTCTTGTGTGCGAAGGTATCCCATCATGCACCAAAACAATCCTGCCTGTAACACAGACACCCTTGCGTCAAGGCACATGGGTGCCTGCATTGGCACTTGGCAGCTACCAGTGTGCCAGCGCAGGGAGAGAGCTGTATAGTACAATATATTTGTTAATATGGTGCTGTTCAACTCTCGCCATTCACACAATGCAGTGCAGCACTTTGCGTGAACTTTTAGAAAACCTGCTCTTAAATGTAGAAGTTAACTGTCAGACTTTGCTTATCATGATTCTGCGCCATTGTTGCTGCCACACCTCAACCCCCAATTTATAGTATTATAGACCAATTATTTTCCAATTCCTGCACTGATCCTATGTCCCTAACAAGCATTGGAATAGCCAATAAGTCTCGCCTTTGGGACCTTATAAGTGTTTAGTTAACATGCACAATGTCCTTGGTGCAACAACATCAACTGTTGCATAGCTAAACACTTATAAGGTCCCAAAGGTGAGACCTATTGGCTATGCCAATGCTTGTTTAAAATATATGAGTGGCCCCAGGAAAAGCCCTATAATTAAGCGCATAGGGCAGTGTGCATTGCATTTAAAAAGTAGGACATGTGTTTTAAATGGTACATGTCCTGGTAGTGGAAAACATCTATATTTTCATGACTATAAGGCCTTCCTCTTCCATAGGATTTCCTTGGGTTACCATATTACATTTAATACATGCTAACTTTTAAGTGGGTATAAGAACAACAGGAGAAGACCCATAAACCTCGTTGGGATGGGTGTATCATGTGAGTAAAGACAGTTCCCAACAGGTATTATGCGAAGACAGTTTTGGAAATGTATGCAATATGCATTACAAAGAAAGGAATACCAAGGAGTCAAAGACTTTTCAGAAAGGGTAATCTTATTTTCAAAAGCAATAGAAAAAAACTTTCAAGGGTCAATACAGTTAAAGCAGCACTGTACAGAGTGGATCTTGTGACAACCCGGTGACACTTGGTGCAGGTGCTATATACAATCAGTGACAAGTGGGTGTGCAAGTGTTAAAAACAACAGCAAAGGCGACGCATTAATCAAGGTATAAACATCAAATAATGGCCCCAACAGAGACAAGTAACAATCACTTGAAACACAATTATTTGTATGGGAGCACAAGACGTGAAATGCGTCGTAAAATTCAAGCTGTCTAGTCGACGGCGTTTCGATCCCCATTAGTCGGGATCGTCATCAGGACGGGGTTGTCGATGGGAACAGTGCTGTGGACAGAAAGGGCAGTTTGAGCGCGGGGTCTGGGGTAGGCGTACGGGCAGGGGAAGGGGAAGTGCACAGGTGTTTGATCCGGTCTGAATTACGGACTAAGAAGTGTCATGATGTGGGGGGGGGGGTGAGGGCCGGAGTGGGCCGGGGGTTAGTGATATAGGGAGTGTCTAGGGTACTGTAGGATGCGGGGTAGAAGCCGTTATAGCTCAGTCAGCCTAGGTGGTCATTAAGCTAGTGAATAGGGTCGCCGCATATGAAAGGTAGGAAACTCACACTTGAGCTCAGGCAGGAAGACTGACTGGTCCCTCATTATTGTCGGGCACACCCCAGTCAGCGACAACATCCACTACCCCCAATACCTCCCGTGTCCTCTTGGACAAACTCGAAAAGCTGAAGAAAAAACAGATCAGAACCGACTTGCATGCCCGGATGCTAACGGATTATCTACGCTCAGTTGTCATTCCCCTGGGGCTCCAAATTCGTAACACCCCGACGATCTTTACCCAAGACATAAAATTCAGGACCAGCTTTAGCCATCTAGCGACCACGTGCTCTCGCCACTGGATGGTCCTGGGGATAGACACAGCCATAGAACATAGTCGCCTGGAATTGAAAGAAATTGAAGAACTGGAAAAACTTATTCAAGCCGATACAACCCTCACCGATGCCAAAAGTCTTTTGGATAAAATCAACGGTACCATCGCCACCTTTAACACATTCGAAATTAACAAAAAGGTCAATAAAGTAGAGAAGGACATTAAAAACTATAAGGTTGAAAATACATATCCCTATCTGAACGAGGAATTTTACAACACCCAACAAAACCCTCCAAGAACACAGAACTGGGGACGGTACAGAAACAACCAACGAGTCACTTTTTCTGTCTCTTCCAATAGCTCTGCGGAAGAGGCAGACGCAACAACTTCTGGACCACAGCCACTACTACCCCCGGGTTTTTTAGGACGAGGCCGCGGACGCGTACAACATCCACCACCACCACAGAACCGCCAAACCAGAACCAAACAATACCAACCTCCAGTTCCAGGTTACCGCCAAACTCGCAACCGGTACTACCAGTGGGGACAACCACAGTAATCAATAATCAGGAAGTAACCACCACTGCTATGTCCATCCCCATTTTCAACCTATCAGACCATACCCTGACCCCAGAAGAAACTGGACTTCTCTCACGTGGTCTCTCCTTTGTGCCAACAGTCAGAACCAACTTCTTGGAACTACAATCGAACCTTCTTAAATTTTTCAGAAGAATACGACTAAAATATTTCTTTGCTGACAAACCAGATACCGGAACGAATCAAATCTCCCCATTTAGGCTTCCATCTACCTTCAATCCGCCGTCCAGCCAGATGACACCTGAAATTCTAACATTTGAGCGGCTCGTCCTCAAGGAAGTAATGGATCTTAAAACTACCCCACGGTTCATTCCGTACAATCTACCCTTTACAGAAAAAGAAGCCCTGAATACCCTGCAAAATAACTCGGAGATTGTCATCAAGCCCGCAGACAAGGGTGGTGGAATTGTCGTTCTAAATAATACACAGTATGACAAAGAAGTGGAGCGACAACTTACCAACCGTGAACACTATCGGGTTCTTTCCAAAGACCCTATGGCAGATATCAGACAGAAGATTCTCTGTATTACTACTACAGCCAGAGACAATAATATCATCACCAAGAAGGAATTCGAATTCTTGAACAACCCCAATCCCCGGACCCCGGTCCTATATGTCCTCCCAAAGATCCACAAAGACGCCAATAACCCACCTGGACGTCCCATCGTATCAGGCTGTGGTTCAATCTTGGAACCCCTGGGGAAGTATCTGGATGCAGTCATTAAGGAATTTGTACCCATTACCGATACCTACATACGCGACACCATGGATTTAATCAACACCATAGAAGACCAACCCTTTGAACTGGACATTCAAACCATGGCCAGCCTGGACATCGAGTCCCTTTATACCAACATCCCCCATCATGAAGGACTCGAGGTTATCAAAAATCTACTAATGTCCAGACCCCAACCTTCAAAAATCCCTACTGACTTTATCATGGACCTCCTGAGAGTGGCATTACAAAACAACTACTTCATGTATAAAAACATATACTACCTCCAAATCAAGGGAGTATCTATGGGCGCTTGTTTTGCCCCAAACTTTGCCATCCTGTATGTCCATAATCTGGAAAAATCATTGATTCTGAACTCCATCAACCCGTATCGACCCCAAATCCATTTGTGGCGTCGATATATAGATGACATTTTATTGATTTGGAATGGAACAGCCGATTCTTTACAACCTTTCATGACCTGGCTAAATTCCTCACAAGAACATCCTAAATTCACAAGTGAGACCAAATCAAATGATCTACCATTCCTAGATGTCATTATACGCAGAAGAAGGTAAACTTGGAACATCGCTCTTCCGCAAGCCAACAGAACGAAACACCCTATTGCACTACTCTAGTAACCACCTTAGGGGCTTACGAGATGGACTTCCATTCGGCCAATTCCTCCGATTCCGGCGCAATTGTAAATGGCGCAAGGACTACTTCAGAGAGGCAGACATCCTGGCCACAAAACTTATAAACAGGGGATATCCACGACGCCTGATTAACCAAGCGAAGAAACGCGTGTGGTATAACCATCGCGAGGATTTACTAATGCCGAACCAAAACAGAAAATCCATGAACAGAATTCCTTTTGTCTCTGTTTTCAGCCCAGACAGTAACAGAGTAGCAAAAATAATCAAGAAAAACTGGACAGTGTTAAGGTTTGATGAACAATTTCATGAACCACCGCTTTTCTCATACCAAAGAGGCAATAACATTGCCAACCATCTTGTTCGAGCCATCACATGGCCCACTGCCACAACGGACAAACATACCATCACTGCGGCCTGGGGAATGCCCCCAGTAATTGGACACTTCAAATGCCAATCATGAAGCGTCTGTGAGCTAACCTACAACACCAAGGAATTTGTTTATAATGGACAAACTCATCAACTTTCTCACCACTCAAACTGTAAGACCCAAAACGTCATCTATGCTATCCGTTGTCCATGCGAACTAATCTATATTGGCCAGGCCACCCAAATGGTCAAACAACGGATAATACAGCACAAAAGCAGAATTAACTGCAAAGTACTTACGGCTCCACTGGTCGCACATTTCTTGGAAAAATCACATACGGACACTGACCTAAGATGGTTAGTCATTGAAAAACCAACACTGCCTATTAGGGGTGGCAACATGGCAGCCCTACTCAACAGAGCAGAATGCAAATGGATTGCACGAGTGGACTCTGTAAACCAGGGGTTAAATACCCTTGATGAGTGGACAAACACCATCTCCATCTAATTCCTCTGTCCATTCTTTCAAACTGTATATATCTATCCCTCCTCTAACTGCCTCTTGATTGATGCAAAGAAATGTGATGTCGTTGTTGCTTGGATGATAGAAAAATGCCTTGAAGTCCACTGTAAATGTCAGTATCATTTTACCTCGGATGAGGTCCCAGTCTATTGTCCCTCTATATAGACTATCGCCATGTATCTAACCATCCGGTTTTATACCAGACTCATATGTTCATATGTTGAATCATTTGTTTTTACCCCGTAACTCCTATGCCATAAGTAAGCCAGATTAAAATGACCTGACATTTGGATGACCCGCGTTATCCTGAATGCATCATGTAAAAATGCCTAATGTATACATTCTGAATCTGAAATGTTTTTCACTATGTCTCATGGGGCAACTCTAAATGGTAACAGTGTAACTATGTTCACAACTTGCCCGTCTACGTCCAATACCTGAGCGTTGTTAACTCCAACCCAACACACCCCCTCCGCGTCATGCGCGTTCGTTTTGAAATATTGCCGATTCGACTATTTCGAGTGTTACCTAGGCAACCTCCTTACACACCCTGTAGTCCTCCTTCAGTGTTGTTAGTAGTCCCTCTCACTAGCCAATACCTCTCCGGTATCCCTGCCGGACACTCCCCCTCTCCGCCCCTGGCAGTCACGTGACTCCGCCCCCAAGCCGTTTACTTCCTGATTTATATTGGGAAAGAACACGGCCGCGGGTAGCTAGCGCATTTATTGCCTGCAACCCGTTTGACAGCAGAGTCCCGGTTACGGCCCACAGCCCTGATTCAGTCAGGTAAGAGACAATTTGCACCGCGCGTCGAGTGCTCCCTTACATCGAGACCTGTAGCGGTCTCTGGATACCGTACTGGGCTCACTCTGAGTACTTGTCCTCTCTCTCCCCCCTCAGGCCTCGCCAGTATTTCTCGCTGCCCAGACAGAAGAAACATTCAGGTAATACCAGTTACCGTGGTTTCTAGTCGTAGCCATTATGTTTAGCCTTCCTCTAAAACTCTGTCTACCACTTGCTCCCCAGTAACCTTGGACCATCGAGTCTTAAAACAGGATTTCAACTACGTCTTCCTGCCTGAGCTCAAGTGTGAGTTTCCTACCTTTCATATGCGGCGACCCTATTCACTAGCTTAATGACCACCTAGGCTGACTGAGCTATAACGGCTTCTACCCCGCATCCTACAGTACCCTAGCCACTCCCTATATCACTAACCCCCGGCCCACTCCGGCCCTCACCCCCCCCCACATCATGACACTTCTTAGTCCGTAATTCAGACCGGATCAAACACCTGTGCACTTCCCCTTCCCCTGCCCGTACGCCTACCCCAGACCCCGCGCTCAAACTGCCCTTTCTGTCCACAGCACTGTTCCCATCGACAACCCCGTCCTGATGACGATCCCGACTAATGGGGATCGAAACGCCGTCGACTAGACAGCTTGAATTTTACGACGCATTTCACGTCTTGTGCTCCCATACAAATAATTGTGTTTCAAGTGATTGTTACTTGTCTCTGTTGGGGCCATTATTTGATGTTTATACCTTGATTAATGCGTCGCCTTTGCTGTTGTTTTTAACACTTGCACACCCACTTGTCACTGATTGTATATAGCACCTGCACCAAGTGTCACCGGGTTGTCACAAGATCCACTCTGTACAGTGCTGCTTTAACTGTATTGACCCTTGAAAGTTTTTTTCTATTGCTTTTGAAAATAAGATTACCCTTTCTGAAAATTCTTTGACTCCTTGGTATTCCTTTCTTTGTAATGCATATTGCATACATTTCCAAAACTGTCTTCGCATAATACCTGTTGGGAACTGTCTTTACTCACAACTTTTAAGTGGGAGCAGGTCAAAATATCATGTTTAAAGTCAAATTAATTGTAACTTAAAATTCTCTTTAATGGTAAAGTCAAATTTTATATCACAATTCTGAAAATACCCCTCTTAGAAAGTTTGAATTTTCCTGTCCTAACCATTTGTATGCCTCTGCTAGTGGGCTGGGTTACATGTCCCTGTTCTTAGGCTTTGTGTTTTTCTCCCAGATAGTGAGACAAGGAGGACTGGGTGTAGGCAGGTTGGGTCATTCTGCCTGAGTGGCTGGGGGTGGAGCTGTTTTCTGTCACACTTACATTTCAAATAGTTTCCTCCAGCACACACACACAAAGAAACCTGACACTAGTCTTTTATCAACTCAGACTTCTTGGAACATTGGCAGAGGAAGGAAGGAACTTTTCATTAAAAAATGGTGGTAGAGTGGGGGGTAGTCTAGAAGAATTCCCACTTCAAAGGCTCGCAACTTGTATAAACATTCGACCCTCAGGACCAACTCTTCAAAAAACTCCTGGGCCTGTGAATATTACAGAAGAGGGACTTCTTTCAGCCCCAGAGGGCTGCCCTGCTGCTGGAGGCCTGCCTTGCTCCTCAGATGATTGACCTGCTGCCACCAGAGGACTGCCCTGCTGCTTGAGGACTGCCTGGACCTCATGAGCAAAATCTGACACTGTAGCTCATAAACTGTAAGTAGCAAAAGCATCTCTGTGACAAAAGGATTAACTGAGCAATCTACATTAAATAGAATTATGTGATCTGCATATTTAACATTGTGCTGTGCAGCAGGTACAATAACCAACTATAATATTATATGAGGAGTCATAACTGTGACTACTACAGCACAGATATCTTTGACAAGTGCATTAACCACCAGAGTTATCTTAGTTTTAATATTATGACCTGAAAATTGCTGGGGACTCAAACATCTCTGCAGCAAATATTAATCAAATATTTAAATGCATCCAGTTTGTAACTAATTGAGTATGCCAGAAAAGATTTACTGTCACTTGTGTTTTTGTTGCCAATTTCTTTGAGGTAGAGTTTAAAAAAAATAAGGTCCACAATTGCTGCCATTTTCCGCGGTGGTTGTGCCACTTTTTTGGCACAGCCACAAAGCGAAATGCTAGTCGAGATTTACAAAGCCATGAAAGGAACGATATGTGTCACCTTGCATGCATTTTCTAGTACACCCAGATTTACTAATGGCAGTAGGTCTGGGATAGCATCAAAATGGTCCGCTTACCCAAGAGAGGTGTAACAATGAGATGTATGTTTATTTTTTCTCGTTACTTCCTCTTTCCATGTGTGCTGCTATCTGGTGCACATTTGGTAAAAGAAACATGCCTCTAAGGATTGTTCTTGTGTGCGAAGGTATCCCATCATGCACCAAAACAATCCTGCCTGTAACACAGACACCCTTGCGTCAAGGCACATGGGTGCCTGCATTGGCACTTGGCAGCTACCAGTGTGCCAGCGCAGGGAGAGAGCTGTATAGTACAATATATTTGTTAATATGGTGCTGTTCAACTCTCGCCATTCACACAATGCAGTGCAGCACTTTGCGTGAACTTTTAGAAAACCTGCTCTTAAATGTAGAAGTTAACTGTCAGACTTTGCTTATCATGATTCTGCGCCATTGTTGCTGCCACACCTCAACCCCCAATTTATAGTATTATAGACCAATTATTTTCCAATTCCTGCACTGATCCTATGTCCCTAACAAGCATTGGCATAGCCAATAAGTCTCGCCTTTGGGACCTTATAAGTCCCAAAGGTGAGACCTATTGGCTATGCCAATGCTTGTTTAAAATATATGAGTGGCCCCAGGAAAGGCCCTATAATTAAGCGCATAGGGCAGTGTGCATTGCATTTAAAAAGTAGGACATGTGTTTTAAATGGTACATGTCCTGGTAGTGGAAAACATCTATATTTTCATGACTATAAGGCCTTCCTCTTCCATAGGATTTCCTTGGGTTACCATATTACATTTAATACATGCTAACTTTTAAGTGGGTATAAGAACAACAGGAGAAGACCCATAAACCTCGTTGGGATGGGTGTATCATGTGAGTAAAGACAGTTCCCAACAGGTATTATGCGAAGACAGTTTTGGAAATGTATGCAATATGCATTACAAAGAAAGGAATACCAAGGAGTCAAAGACTTTTCAGAAAGGGTAATCTTATTTTCAAAAGCAATAGAAAAAAACTTTCAAGGGTCAATACAGTTAAAGCAGCACTGTACAGAGTGGATCTTGTGACAACCCGGTGACACTTGGTGCAGGTGCTATATACAATCAGTGACAAGTGGGTGTGCAAGTGTTAAAAACAACAGCAAAGGCGACGCATTAATCAAGGTATAAACATCAAATAATGGCCCCAACAGAGACAAGTAACAATCACTTGAAACACAATTATTTGTATGGGAGCACAAGACGTGAAATGCGTCGTAAAATTCAAGCTGTCTAGTCGACGGCGTTTCGATCCCCATTAGTCGGGATCGTCATCAGGACGGGGTTGTCGATGGGAACAGTGCTGTGGACAGAAAGGGCAGTTTGAGCGCGGGGTCTGGGGTAGGCGTACGGGCAGGGGAAGGGGAAGTGCACAGGTGTTTGATCCGGTCTGAATTACGGACTAAGAAGTGTCATGATGTGGGGGGGGGGGGGGGGGGGTGAGGGCCGGAGTGGGCCGGGGGTTAGTGATATAGGGAGTGGCTAGGGTACTGTAGGATGCGGGGTAGAAGCCGTTATAGCTCAGTCAGCCTAGGTGGTCATTAAGCTAGTGAATAGGGTCGCCGCATATGAAAGGTAGGAAACTCACACTTGAGCTCAGGCAGGAAGACTGACTGGTCCCTCCTTATTGTCGGGCACACCCCAGTCAGCAACAACATCCACTACCCCCAATACCTCCCGTGTCCTCTTGGACAAACTCGAAAAGCTGAAGAAAAAACAGATCAGAACCGACTTGCATGCCCGGATGCTAACGGATTATCTACGCTCAGGTGTCATTCCCCTGGGGCTCCAAATTCGTAACACCCCGGCGATCTTTACCCAAGACATAAAATTCAGGACCAGCTTTAGCCATCTAGCGACCACGTGCTCTCGCCACTGGATGGTCCTGGGGATAGACACAGCCATAGAACATAGTCGCCTGGAATTGAAAGAAATTGAAGAACTGGAAAAACGTATTCAAGCCGATACAACCCTCACCGATGCCAAAAGTCTTTTGGATAAAATCAACGGTACCATCGCCACCTTTAATACATTCGAAATTAACAAAAAGGTCAATAAAGTAGAGAAGGACATTAAAAACTATAAGGTTGAAAATACATATCCCTATCTGAACGAGGAATTTTACAACACCCAACAAAACCCTCCAAGAACACAGAACTGGGGACGGTACAGAAACAACCAACGAGTCACTTTTTCTGTCTCTTCCAATAGCTCTGCGGAGGAGGCAGACGCAACAACTTCTGGACCACAGCCACTACTACCCCCGGGTTTTTTAGGACGAGGCCGCGGACGCGGACAACATCCACCACCACCACAGAACCGCCAAACCAGAACCAAACAATACCAACCTCCAGTTCCAGGTTACCGCCAAACTCGCAACCGGTACTACCAGTGGGGACAACCACAGTAATCAATAATCAGGAAGTAACCACCACTGCTATGTCCATCCCCATTTTCAACCTATCAGACCATACCCTGACCCCAGAAGAAACTGGACTTCTCTCACGTGGTCTCTCCTTTGTGCCAACAGTCAGAACCAACTTCTTGGAACTACAATCGAACCTTCTTAAATTTTTCAGAAGAATACGACTAAAATATTTCTTTGCTGACAAACCAGATACCGGAACGAATCAAATCTCCCCATTTAGGCTTCCATCTACCTTCAATCCGCCGTCCAGCCAGATGACACCTGAAATTCTAACATTTGAGCGGCTCGTCCTCAAGGAAGTAATGGATCTTAAAACTACCCCACGGTTCATTCCGTACAATCTACCCTTTACAGAAAAAGAAGCCCTGAATACCCTGCAAAATAACTCGGAGATTGTCATCAAGCCCGCAGACAAGGGTGGTGGAATTGTCGTTCTAAATAATACACAGTATGACAAAGAAGTGGAGCGACAACTTACCAACCGTGAACACTATCGGGTTCTTTCCAAAGACCCTATGGCAGATATCAGACAGAAGATTCTCTGTATTACTACTACAGCCAGAGACAATAATATCATCACCAAGAAGGAATTCGAATTCTTGAACAACCCCCATCCCCGGACCCCGGTCCTATATGTCCTCCCAAAGATCCACAAAGACGCCAATAACCCACCTGGACGTCCCATCGTATCAGGCTGTGGTTCAATCTTGGAACCCCTGGGGAAGTATCTGGATGCAGTCATTAAGGAATTTGTACCCATTACCGATACCTACATAGGCGACACCATGGATTTAATCAACACCATAGAAGACCAACCCTTTGAACTGGACATTCAAACCATGGCCAGCCTGAACATCGAGTCCCTTTATACCAACATCCCCCATCATGAAGGACTCGAGGTAATCAAAAATCTACTAATGTCCAGACCCCAACCTTCAAAAATCCCTACTGACTTTATCATGGACCTCCTGAGAGTGGCATTACAAAACAAGTACTTCATGTATAAAAACATATACTACCTCCAAATCAAGGGAGTATTTATGGGCGCTTGTTTTGCCCCAAACTTTGCCATCCTGTATGTCCATAATCTGGAAAAATCATTGATTCTGAACTCCATCAACCCGTATCGACCCCAAATCCATTTGTGGCGTCGATATATAGATGACATTTTATTGATTTGGAATGGAACAGCCGATTCTTTACAACCTTTCATGACCTGGCTAAATTCCTCACAAGAACATCCTAAATTCACAAGTGAGACCAAATCAAATGATCTACCATTCCTAGATGTCATTATACACGCAGAAGAAGGTAAACTTGGAACATCGCTCTTCCGCAAGCCAACAGAACGAAACACCCTATTGCACTACTCTAGTAACCACCTTAGGGGCTTACGAGATGGACTTCCATTCGGCCAATTCCTCCGAATCCGGCGCAATTGTAAATGGCGCAAGGACTACTTCAGAGAGGCAGACATCCTGGCCTCAAAACTTATAAACAGGGGATATCCACGACGCCTGATTAACCAAGCGAAGAAACGCGTGTGGTATAACCATCGCGAGGATTTACTAATGCCGAACCAAAACAGAAAATCCATGAACAGAATTCCTTTTGTCTCTGTTTTCAGCCCAGACAGTAACAGAGTAGCAAAAATAATCAAGAAAAACTGGACAGTGTTAAGGTTTGATGAACAATTTCATGAACCACCGCTTTTCTCATACCAAAGAGGCAATAACATTGCCAACCATCTTGTTCGAGCCATCACATGGCCCACTGCCACAACGGACAAACATACCATCACTGCGGCCTGGGGAATGCCCCCAGTAATTGGACACTTCAAATGCCAATCATGAAGCGTCTGTGAGCTAACCTACAACACCAAGGAATTTGTTTATAATGGACAAACTCATCAACTTTCTCACCACTCAAACTGTAAGACCCAAAACGTCATCTATGCTATCCGTTGTCCATGCGAACTAATCTATATTGGCCAGACCACCCAAATGGTCAAACAACGGATAATACAGCACAAAAGCAGAATTAACTGCAAAGTACTTACGGCTCCACTGGTCGCACATTTCTTGGAAAAATCACATACGGACACTGACCTAAGATGGTTAGTCATTGAAAAACCAACACTGCCTATTAGGGGTGGCAACATGGCAGCCCTACTCAACAGAGCAGAATGCAAATGGATTGCACCAGTAGACTCTGTAAACCAGGGGTTAAATACCCTTGATGAGTGGACAAACACCATCTCCATCTAATTCCTCTGTCCATTCTTTCAAACTGTATATATCTATCCCTCCTCTAACTGCCTCTTGATTGATGCAAAGAAATGTGATGTCGTTGTTGCTTGGATGATAGAAAAATGCCTTGAAGTCCACTGTAAATGTCAGTATCATTTTACCTCGGATGAGGTCCCAGTCTAATGTCCCTCTATATAGACTATCGCCATGTATCTAACCATCCGGTTTTATACCAGACTCATATGTTCATATGTTGAATCATTTGTTTTTACCCCGTAACTCCTATGCCATAAGTAAGCCAGATTAAAATGACCTGACATTTGGATGACCCGCGTTATCCTGAATGCATCATGTAAAAATGCCTAATGTATACATTCTGAATCTGAAATGTTTTTCACTATGTCTCATGGGGCAACTCTAAATGGTAACAGTGTAACTATGTTCACAACTTGCCCGTCTACGTCCAATACCTGAGCGTTGTTAACTCCAACCCAACACACCCCCTCCGCGTCATGCGCGTTCGTTTTGAAATATTGCCGATTCGACTATTTCGAGTGTTACCTAGGCAACCTCCTTACACACCCTGTAGTCCTCCTTCAGTGTTGTTAGTAGTCCCTCTCACTAGCCAATACCTCTCCGGTATCCCTGCCGGACACTCCCCCTCTCCGCCCCTGGCAGTCACGTGACTCCGCCCCCAAGCCGTTTACTTCCTGATTTATATTGGGAAAGAACACGGCCGCGGGTAGCTAGCGCATTTATTGCCTGCAACCCGTTTGACAGCAGAGTCCCGGTTACGGCCCACAGCCCTGATTCAGTCAGGTAAGAGACAATTTGCACCGCGCGTCGAGCGCTCCCTTACATCGAGACCTGTAGCGGTCTCTGGATACCGTACTGGGCTCACTCTGAGTACTTGTCCTCTCTCTCCCCCCTCAGGCCTCGCCAGTATTTCTCGCTGCCCAGACAGAAGAAACATTCAGGTAATACCAGTTACCGTGGTTTCTAGTCGTAGCCATTATGTTTAGCCTTCCTCTAAAACTCTGTCTACCACTTGCTCCCCAGTAACCTTGGACCATCGAGTCTTAAAACAGGATTTCAACTACGTCTTCCTGCCTGAGCTCAAGTGTGAGTTTCCTACCTTTCATATGCGGCGACCCTATTCACTAGCTTAATGACCACCTAGGCTGACTGAGCTATAACGGCTTCTACCCCGCATCCTACAGTACCCTAGCCACTCCCTATATCACTAACCCCCGGCCCACTCCGGCCCTCACCCCCCCCACATCATGACACTTCTTAGTCCGTAATTCAGACCGGATCAAACACCTGTGCACTTCCCCTTCCCCTGCCCGTACGCCTACCCCAGACCCCGCGCTCAAACTGCCCTTTCTGTCCACAGCACTGTTCCCATCGACAACCCCGTCCTGATGACGATCCCGACTAATGGGGATCGAAACGCCGTCGACTAGACAGCTTGAATTTTACGACGCATTTCACGTCTTGTGCTCCCATACAAATAATTGTGTTTCAAGTGATTGTTACTTGTCTCTGTTGGGGCCATTATTTGATGTTTATACCTTGATTAATGCGTCGCCTTTGCTGTTGTTTTTAACACTTGCACACCCACTTGTCACTGATTGTATATAGCACCTGCACCAAGTGTCACCGGGTTGTCACAAGATCCACTCTGTACAGTGCTGCTTTAACTGTATTGACCCTTGAAAGTTTTTTTCTATTGCTTTTGAAAATAAGATTACCCTTTCTGAAAAGTCTTTGACTCCTTGGTATTCCTTTCTTTGTAATGCATATTGCATACATTTCCAAAACTGTCTTCGCATAATACCTGTTGGGAACTGTCTTTACTCACAACTTTTAAGTGGGAGCAGGTCAAAATATCATGTTTAAAGTCAAATTAATTGTAACTTAAAATTCTCTTTAATGGTAAAGTCAAATTTTATATCACAATTCTGAAAATACCCCTCTTAGAAAGTTTGAATTTTCCTGTCCTAACCATTTGTATGCCTCTGCTAGTGGGCCGGGTTACATGTCCCTGTTCTTAGGCTTTGTGTTTTTCTCCCAGATAGTGAGACAAGGAGGACTGGGTGTAGGCAGGTTGGGTCATTCTGCCTGAGTGGCTGGGGGTGGAGCTGTTTTCTGTCACACTTACATTTCAAATAGTTTCCTCCAGCACACACACACAAAGAAACCTGACACTAGTCTTTTATCAACTCAGACTTCTTGGAACATTGGCAGAGGAAGGAAGGAACTTTTCATTAAAAAATGGTGGTAGAGTGGGGGGTAGTCTAGAAGAATTCCCACTTTAAAGGCTCGCAACTTGTATAAACATTCGACCCTCAGGACCAACTCTTCAAAAAACTCCTGGGCCTGTGAATATTACAGAAGAGGGACTTCTTTCAGCCCCAGAGGGCTGCCCTGCTGCTGGAGGCCTGCCTTGCTCCTCAGATGATTGACCTGCTGCCACCAGAGGACTGCCCTGCTGCTTGAGGACTGCCTGGACCTCATGAGGCTCGCCTTGCTGCTTGAGGGCAGCCCTGCTCTGTAAGAAAGAAGACTGAACCTGTTCCTTTCATAACAGGCTACCTGAGTGACTCCAAGGTTCAGTTGGCTGACCACCTGTCTGAGCTACAGGGATACAACAAGCTCCAGAGACTTTCCTGCAAGTGCCCAGCTGATCTGATCTGTGTGATTTTCCAGGACTGGCAACTGAACCTGTTGGAGCCCTGCTTTACTCTGCGGGAGTGAGTTCCTGATCCTCAAGAGGTACCTACAAATGTCTTGGACCTGTGAATGGTATAAGTTGAGCTTCTCCTGTGAAAAAAGGAATAATACTGATGTTTTGGGGTTTTCATGGCTGAGATTCTGCCACCCACAACAAGCACCAATGCGAATCTCTAGTGAACCGGACTCTTTGCACTACAGTGACTGCCCACGATGACCGGCAATGCAAGATCTGTATTTCGCATTACAATGACAGCTCATGGTGACTACCAAAGCAAAGCTCCAGCAACAACGGTCTGATCATTCTGGTCTCATTTTGCTCATTAAAAGTTCACCAATTTTTCTAAATTGGTGTGGGATTTTCTTTGTGTTTCGTTTTCACTTTATTACTGTTTGTGTGCTGCCTATTGTTGTAATCTCCTTTTTACTGGTTGTATATAATGGTATGTTCCAACACCCCTCCCCTTCCCGTGTTATCAGAGCTCTGGAATGTTAGCAGGGCGTCTGTGATAGAACGTTGGTGTGAGGCGCGGAGTGCGAGAGACCAAGACGTGATTAAACCAGCTCTTCCTCAACTATTGCTTGCTGTGTTTTATTCTAACAAATTGGCGACGGGGCTGCGCGGGGGGCAGGTCCTGGTCTTCCCCCGTTCATTCAGCACTGCCGTGAGCCACTACACCAGCCCGAGAAGTAACCGTGAGTCATCCTTAAATGTGCGCAGTATTTCATTTGTGAGCGGAAGACAGATTGCGGTGAACGGTGCGCAGGTTTAGACTGTTCCGCACTTCACAGATGATTGTTTCCTTGAAGCGTTACATGTGACATTTACAGAAGGAGTTGGATAATTGAGGCCAGTACTTATCTTATTGTCGTGGAGGGCCTCGCTCTGTGAACTGTCCAAAGGGTGACGTTTCCTGCCACTGGTTGACTTTTGAACGGAGAGGCGTTTAGCCTAGTTATCTCGGATGATAGTATTAATTGTCACGGTGCCAGAGTAATTGTGCAGCCGTCTCACTTCTCCGTTTGTAAAGTCGTGTGAGAGACTTTGCGGAGAAGCCTTCTGAGGAGAACTGTCAGCTGGAATTACAGCTTTGACGCCACCTACTGTGGAATTTTAATTTGCGATCTGAACATCATCTGCGCCAGCTTGTCACCTATGTACTACGTGCACGGCAGCCATTCTAGGTCACCTATGTACTACGTGCACGGCAGCCATTTTAGATATCATGGTCTCCCTGTCCACGATCGATCGCCAGCGCGCCCCTCTGACCCAGCAAGCATCCTCCGCGCACCCTGGCTCCCCCTCCCTCCTCCTTATGAGCATGACCCTTCTGCATGACCCTGTCCTAGGGAGTCACGCCAGCGCCTGACCAACACCTCCTCTCCTCTCATGAATGCAGCTGCCCGAGGCCACCCGGTGGCCATCAAGAGGGCGGCACCTTAGTCGCCGGGGGGCTCCCCCCCGCCCCCTTGCATGCAGGTACTCCCTCCTCCCTCGGGCAGGAGGGGTCCAGCAGGGAACGGGGTGGGCCCAGTGACGTGCTTCGGGGGGCGGCAGGCCGGGCGAGGGGTACTTAAGTCCCCCTCGCCATGTTCAGGCCTCTTTGGTATGTAGCTTGGGCACAGGGGTGCTCAAGAGAGCTGGATGACGGGATAGTTGGGGTGCTAGGCGGGGGATGCGGGAGAGCCGCAGGGGGGGGCGGCAAGGGAGGCCGGCGGGGCCTCCGCCCCCGGATTGACCATGATGTCATCATTGGTAGCGTAGCTCACTGGGCACTTTCTTTTCCAGGGTCGACGGGAGCCGGCGGAATGGACAGCCAGGGATCCCCTCCGCTCTTTTCCCAGACGAGCCAGGTTGGGGAAACCCCTTCAGGAGCCGCCCACGATGCGCAATTGAAGGCACTCTTGGACATAATAAAGGCCAAGGGGGTGGCGT
This sequence comes from Lissotriton vulgaris, assembly GCF_964263255.1. NCBI lineage: Eukaryota > Metazoa > Chordata > Amphibia > Caudata > Salamandridae > Lissotriton > Lissotriton vulgaris. Next base: position 19,141 of record NW_028249141.1, read on the forward strand.
GGGCCAGTGAAGCACTGGGTGTCAGCAGCCAAGAAGACTCCGGGGTTGTTGTGGCAACCCCTGCGGTACTACAGGAAATCACGGAGGACAATGACACTGGACCCAAGAGGTCCAAGAGACATAAGAAGACCACTTGCAAGGACTTTCCAGCAGAGCCGACCCCAGCCAAAAGCCGTGCACCTGAGGTGGCTAGGAACGTGATCGTACATGTGCCGGCAGCCACACCCCCCTTGCAGGTGGTCCAGGCTACGCCACCCCGCGAGGTGGTGGCCCCCCCTTCGAATTTTGCCACACGGGATGAGTTGGGTAAGCTCACCAGCTCTCTGCAGGAATTCATGAACGAAATGAGAGCGGGCGGGGAGGGGGCGGCGCAGCCGGCAGTTGAGGGTTCTGCGGCCTCCCCTGCCCCGACAGTTACATCAGAGATGTCTTTCGCGCACGCGTGGGGTGGGCAACTTTCACGGGGAAGCGTCGGCAGCAGTGGTTCAGCGACCCCCAGCGCGCCGGTGCTGTCCTCCCCCCACGCAGCGACCGAGCGGTCTTTGATACTTTCTCCAGTCCCTCCGGCCACGGCATCGTCCACCTCCTCCGCTGTGCCCCCCCTTGCACCACCCACTACTTCACTTTCCTCGCCGAGCATCCCGGCGCCCTCCAGGATGACCATGGCTCCTCTGCTCTCGGGCAAATGCTCCCTAGCCTGGCTGGTACCACAGGCGGGTAGGGAGGCCATCTGGCGCAGGGAGTTCATAGACATCTTCTCCCTTCTGATGATAGGGGTGGAAGGGGTTGACATCAGGAAGGTGGGGGCAAAGGAGGATGAGAAAAAGGCACGATACCAGGCATGGCCCGAGAAATCACTCAAAAACTGGAGGCAGGCTTTCGGAATATTAGCGGCAGTAATAACAGAGCGCTTTCCCGAACAGGCGCAGGGGCTCTTTCAGTATGAGAGCATTATTACTGAGGAAGCGGAAAATGGGGGCACAGGCTGGTACAGATATGATTATGAATTTAGAAAGAAGATGTCGATGTGTCCCGAATTGGAATGGGATCAGATAGAGGTCAGATTGTGGATGCAGCACATGGGCAAGGGGAAGGCCGAGGGTCTTGCCAAAACGGGCACCAGCGACAAGAGAACGGAGGTAGCGAAGGGACAACAGCGAGCGAAGAAAGGTCAGTTCAGACAATCCTTTCGATGGGGGCGAGGCAGCGGGGCTCACAATAGGGGGGGGAAGCGAGCATTTGTGGGAACATGCAGACTTTTCAATGCAGGGAACTGCACATGGGGGAAAGCCTGCAGATTCTCGCACACATGCAGCAAATGCAGCGGCTCTCACGCAGCGACCTCCTGCGATAAACAAGGTTCAGCGGGGGGCAACCAGAAAAAAGAGAAGTGACAGCCCCTCCTATGGCCCGGTGCAACACCCTTTCCCCCCATCACCCTGCATCCAAACCCCCCCCGGGAGCCCCTGATCCACACTAGACCGTTGCCCACCATGCAGGTGGGGCAGCTCCAACACAAGGGCCCCTCTCCAATTGTCATCCCCAACCTGCTGGCACTACTGGGATCCTACCCCATTGCCAAAGACAGGTTAACGCTAGCCGAAGGTTTTCTAGAAGGTTTTAGGATCCCGTACCTAGGCCCAAGGGTCAGCAGGGAGGCGGACAACTTGAAATCAGCCAGGGACCTCCCCGCGGTGGTAACCGAAAAGATCCGGAAGGAACTGCTCCTGGGGAGGGTGGCGGGCCCGTTCCCTTCCCCCCCTCTCCCCGATTTCGTGGTATCTCCTTTGGGAGTTGTCCCGAAGAAAGAGCAGGGGGCTTTCAGGTTGATTCACCACCTGTCCTTCCCAGAAGGGGACTCAGTTAACTCTTGGCTGGCAGAGGAAGCATGCTCCGTCCATTACAGCTCACTAGACACCGCCATCGATCAGATCAGGAGATCGGGAAAGGGGGCCTGGTTAGCAAAGGCCGACATCGAGGCGGCATTCAGGCTCCTGCCAGTACACCCGGAGAGCCACCACCTTCTGGGGTTCAAATGGGGAGGTCAGTACTTCTTCGACAAATGCATGCCAATGGGTTGCTCCGTCTCATGCGCTTTCTTCGAGGCCTTCAGCACCTTCCTGCAGTGGGCTCTTTCAGTTAAGCATGGGGTCGAGGCGGTGACACATTACCTCGACGACTTCTTGTTCATTGGGAAGGATGGAACTGGGGAATGCAGTGAGGGGTTGTCGTGTTTTTTGGATCTGGCAGGCCACCTAGGGGTGCCTCTGGCGCCGGGCAAGACTGAGGGCCCAGCACAGGTTCTCACCTTCCTGGGCATCGAGCTAGACACGGTCAACGGGATGTCTAGACTCCCTGCTCGCAAGGTGCAGGAACTGCAACGGGACATTCGGGATCTGCTCGGGAGGAACAAGGCACCGCTGGGGGTCATACAGAGCCTACTCGGCAAACTCAACTTCGCAGCCAGGGTCATCCCGGCCGGGCGGGTCTTTGCAAGACGACTAGCCAGGGCAACGGCGAACATAGTCCAACGCCATCACTTTGTGAAACTTTCAGCGGGAATGAAGCAGGATTTGGAAGTATGGGCGGAGTTCTTGGACAACTTCAATGGCATTGTCATTTGGAGGGCTCCTTGGGCGGACAGTCCAGAACTCAGCATGTTCACCGACGCCTCGGGGAGGGAGGGCTTTGGAGCTATTCTGGGCGAGCAGTGGTGTGCGCAGGAGTGGCCTAATGCATGGCGCAGGCGAGGTATCACTGCTAACATAACTGTTTTAGAACTTTTTCCCATCATCATTGCCCTCCATCTCTGGCCCGGCCCCCTGTCGGATCGGAAGGTCCTTTTCTGGTCGGACAACCTAGCGGTGGTCCAGGCGATTAACGGTCAGACGGCCAGTTGTCCTCTGGTCCTCTGCCTCTTGAGGGACCTAGTGAGAAGTAGCTTGCGCTGCAACCTGGAATTTAGGGCGCGGCACATCCCTGGGGTCATTAACATTGCAGCGGATGCACTTTCTCGTTTTCAGTGGGAACGTTTCCGGGCGGCCTGCCCACAGGCGAGAGAGGAGATGACCCCTTTCCCGCCGGAGCTATGGCGCATCTTGGAGTGGAGCAGGAACTAAGAGCCATGGGGGAGAGGGCCCTGGCACCAAGCACCAGGAAACGCTATGGAAATCACCTTGCCACGTTCCACAGGATAGTGGATGATTTGGGCTTGGGGGAGCTCCCCCTGGAGGACAGAGTTAGAGCTTTCATTGTCTGGGCCAGAAAAATAGGAAAGTCCCACTCTTGGGTCTGCGGACATCTGGCGGCCATCGGCCACGACGCCAAATTACGAGGGTTCACGGATCCCACCCAGGCTTTTGCCATCAGGGCAGCACTGAAGGGCTGGTCACGGGATGAGCCCAGGGCTCCGGACAACAGAGCGCCCATCGACTTCCGCACCCTGCAGGACATGCTGCGGGTGTTGCATTCAGTAGCCCGCTCGCACTTTGAGGCCACCCTGTTCACGGCAGCTTTCTGCCTCGCTTTTTTCGGGGCCTTTAGGAGCAGCGAGCTGGTGGCACGCTCCAAGACCGATTCTTCTGGCGATGCCCTCTGCCTGGGGGATGTCGCTTTGGACTCAGACATGACGGTCACGCTCAGGAAGTCCAAGACAGACCAAACCAGAAAGGGGGTTCGCATTGTACTGACTCCCATTAAGGAGCAAACCGGCTGCCCCGTGGCGGCAGTCCGAAACTACCTCGCCCTGCGGCCAGCTGTGGCGGGCTACCTCCTTGTGCACGAGGATCTTTCACCCCTCACCAGGTACCAGATGGATAGAATAATGTTGGCCTGCCTAGCCCGAGCGGGCCTGACTGGCGAGGGGAAGCGATTCTCCAGCCACTCCTTTCGTATTGGGGCGGCCACCTCCGCCTCTCGGGCAGGTATGCCGGCAGAAGGCATTAGGAGGGTGGGGCGCTGGGAGTCGCTTTGTTACAAGCGCTATGTCCGCCCGTAGCACAAGGCCCTTACAGTTATTGGGACAATATGCATGTTTTGTTGATGTACCTTTTCTCGTTGCTGTGTAGCACAAGGACCTTACAGTTATTGGAACAATATGCATGTTTTGTGTGTGTACCTTTTCTCTTTGCTATGTTGCACAAGGGCCTTACAGTTTATTGGAACAATAGGCATGTTGCTTTGATGTACCGTTTTATTTGCTGTGTTAAGCGTGCAATAAAAGAGCAAAAAACTGATTGGGGTCTTTTGTGTTGACAGGTTCGAGAGTTTGGGTTCTGGGCCATTCAACTGTCTCCAGGTTAGGTCGATGGGCTGCCACCAGGAACTGGATGCGGGGTTTCTCCAACACGGAGTGTGTATGGTTAGGTTTCCCGGGCATGCGCTGGAGTGGCCTCTTGTCCAGACTCAGACACTCCCTGGCTACAGGGGGCGCTCCGCCGCATCACTTGGTCATTCACCTGGGGGGCAACGACATAACTAACATGGGAAGGTCAGCGTTGCTGCAGAAAATGAAGGCGGACATGGTGGAGGTTTGCAGAATGTTGGGGAGCTGTGAGGTTTGGTGGTCCGAATTGCTCCCACGCAGGGTCTGGCAGGGCGCAAGGTCATGCGAAGCCATAGAAAGGTCTAGGAGGAGGGTAAACCGTGACATGCGCAAATTCACTTCGCAGAGAGGAATTGGTTTCATCCGCCATGAGATGATTCAGGATAAGATAAAAGGTTACTTTGAGTTAGATGGCGTGCATCTCAATCCAGTGGGTTTGGACCTTTTTCTCCTAGATTTGTATGATGCTTTGCAGGAGAGAGGCTGCAGGTAGGAAGGAGCATAGGGGATGGGGGGGCCCGGGCGGCGGCGGTAGCCACCGGTCGGGCTGTGGCGGAGTTACAGGGTGATCCGGAAGCAGAGAGGTGCAGCGGTGTACCTCAGCAGGCACATAGGGGTGCCAGAGCCTAACACCTAGACTTCATGGGAGGTCCGGGTACACGTGTCGGCACCTCAGTAGTCCTTCGGGCGGTTGTGGGCCTGTACAACCGGGGGTTGCCTAGTTGCGCTCCGCCCCTCGGGGCGTGAGCATAGTTAATTAACATATGGGGCAGCACACAGGTGGTTCCACATTGTGCTGCCCGGCTCATCAGGCGGGCAGGTGGCGAGAATGCGGCCTGCCCTTGGATTACCCGTAAGATAACCCATCATGATTACATATGTTGTATGTAATAAATCCTGCAGCATTTTCTTTCCAACCAAACACGGTGTCCTGTGTATTATTAATGTTTATAGGTTATCCATGTGTGGGGCGGGGGGTCCTGTTGCCATGAGGGGACTATGCAGCTGCCCGAGGCCACCCGGTGGCCATCAAGAGGGCGGCACCTTAGTCGCCGGGGGGCTCCCCCCCGCCCCCTTGCATGCAGGTACTTCCTCCTCCCTCGGGCAGGAGGGGTCCAGCAGGGAACGGGGTGGGCCCAGTGACGTGCTTCGGGGGGCGGCAGGCCGGGCGAGGGGTACTTAAGTCCCCCTCGCCATGTTCAAGCCTCTTTGCCGCCCCTCGCCACGGACAGGCTATCAGCTTGGACGCACTTCCCCTCCCTACCTCTTACCCGTGCGCCAACTGGGGGTGGGGTGGTTTGAACTTTATAATATTGTCATTTTTCGTTGCAGGCGGAGTTACAGCGTGATCCGGAAGCAGAGAGGTGCAGCGGTGTACCTCAGCAGGCACATAGGGGTGCCAGAGCCTAACACCTAGACTTCATGGGAGGTCCGGGTACACGTGTCGGCACCTCAGTAGTCCTTCGGGCGGTTGTGGGCCTGTACAACCGGGGGTTGCCTAGTTGCGCTCCGCCCCTCGGGGCGTGAGCATAGTTAATTAACATATGGGGCAGCACACAGGTGGTTCCACATTGTGCTGCCCGGCTCATCAGGCGGGCAGGTGGCGAGAATGCGGCCTGCCCTTGGATTACCCGTAAGATAACCCATCATGATTACATATGTTGTATGTAATAAATCCTGCAGCATTTTCTTTCCAACCAAACACGGTGTCCTGTGTATTATTAATGTTTATAGGTTATCCATGTGTGGGGCGGGGGGTCCTGTTGCCATGAGGGGACTATGCCCCTCTGTTGATAAACCTCCCTCCTGCGCTGGATTGTCCACGCAGCATGAATACCACTCCATTGATGGCCCCTCACCCCGTGTCCGACTGTCCACACAGGTCCGAGGCCATTGCCTAAGCCGGGAGATATCATTTACTGCCCTTTATTGTATGAGGTCGCTCTCCTTCAAAGGACCCTCTATTTATCCAGGCCTCCCCACCCCCCTGTGATATGATCAGGCGCACACATCCTAAGACTCGACGGAACACTCAGCTGCGTGATGGCCCCCTCCTCTTATCAGCAGGTTGAGGACCTCTATTGTGAAGGTATATGGGGGTGGGATTAACACGAGGATTACGGGGATGTCTTTTCCTCGCTTTACAAAGTTCTGATTGTAGTAAAGGAAGGTCACATGCCATAAACCAGTGTATAAGAGGCCAGGCCTCCGAGAGGCTGTTAGAGCACCTCGAGATGATACCTTGTTGTCTGATCTGATGTGTTCTGCTCCGTCGGAATAAAACTTCTGTTTCCTGCCTTCTGGTCTCCGGCGCCTGCCTCATTGCTTGGTAAATTTGAATGGTACAAGGGCGGTTAGCGCCGGGCAAATCCTGAGAAAGGTCCTAGCCCTACCTTTTTCCACAATTGGCGTCCCAAAGCGTGGGGCCCATCAGCGACACGTGGATCCAGTGGGAGAGGTCCCGATGACAGAGTGAACGACTGCAACGATCGGGAAGAGCTCGTGTCCGATAGACCCTCGTCTGACAGCCGATCATCCGACCTTCACTAGTTCTGAACAGACCTCTCTCGAGTGATCTACGGTCCTGACTGGGAACCATCAGGAGTGCCGCGAACAACACGAAGGAGAGAGGACGATCGGGCGCTGGATCCAGAGGACAGGAAACCGTCCATGCGGTCCGGGTAAGGTCGTGTAAACACGACGAATTAAGGAAAATTGTTTTTGTTTGGATAATACTAGTATTACGCTTTGTTGAAACCCTCTGGAGATTCACTGTCTGCAAACGGGGAAAAACAAACAGGCTCTCTCTTTGCAAGCAGTGAAGGATAGGTAACGCAGACTTTTGTCCCTATTGTAATCCGTCGTACCTATCTTCCTCCCCCACTGTTTCCCGAACTGTCGTTCGTGGATTATTGTCTGGAGATTCTTTGTCTGCAAACAGGGAAGAACAAGGTCTCTCTTTGCAGGTAGAGAAAGAGTGGGTAACGATAATTTTTCGTACCCACTTATTCTCCCCACTGGATTGTTTGATTGGCCGATTATTCGGTATTGGTTCTTTTGAGGTATTCACGGCCTCCAAATAACGTAGAATAGAAATATTCTGTCTAGTCTTTGTCCGCCGTGATAAGATAGGTAGTGCAGACTTTTGTCCCCGTTGTAATCCGTCATGCCTGTCTTCTCCCCACTGGTTGGTAGCCTGTTTAGCCCGGACCGCTTATTAGAGATGAACCATCCAGCTCCACTGGAGGGCACCCCTAATAAGGACATGTTCACTAAGTATGGACTAGTCGCTATAGCTTACACTAAACTATGGCATAAATATACGAAAAAGAACCCTGAAAGTCAGTGGCCACTGATAGGTTCCTTTGACGAAAATAAAATAAAAACATTAGAAATAGCGCTCCAGAAGAATAAGACCACGCCCACTATGCTCGACAGTATCGGCATGTGGCGCAAAGAAACGGAACAACGAAAGAAAAGAGAAGAAGCAAAAATAGGGAAAGAATTACGAAAGGCAGCCCACCTAGCCGCGAAGCAACTAGAAGAAGAAATAAAAGAAAGAAAAGATACTATGCAAAACCAAGAATCAGGGTCGACAGGCCAATGTCCTGTTAGGACCCCCTCTGCGCTCTACCCTGAATTGCCCTCCAAACAACGGGCGAACGATGAGTTACTACTAGGTCCCCCAATCATCTACATGCCCCCTCCATATGCCCCCTGCCGACAAAGCTTTCACGCTCCGAGTGTGAGCGAAAGCGATCTCAGTGCTAGTGCACCAGCCCTCACGGCCTTTGCACCAGCCACATTAACAACCTCATCGGACAACCCCGAGTCTAGCAAACAATCATCAACCAGACTAAATAGATTGAGCAAAGATGAGCGGGATGGGATCGACAAAATAGCAAAGACATTAGTAGAACGAAGGGAGAGCGAAGATTATACAATGAGCGTATATAATTCACATGCCAACAGCCACAGACGGCATTTCATCTTGCGATTCAGCTACTACACCCTGAACGCGTATGAAGATAGGTATCAGAGTAAGGGTCCCGCTAAACTAACAACACTGTATAGGAAAATTGATGTTGGAGATGGGACTGAATGTGAGGCGACGGAGCTCTTCATGCAGATGCTTGAGGTCTTCCGCCACCTCACGGAACAGAAACCAGAAGCCAAGGCTACAGTCCCTGAAACGACCTCGGTAGAGGTAGCCAATACTATGATGCCTATCAGAGAAGCAGCCCCTTACTGGATCCCGCCACGAGGCCAGGGAACGAGCGATGATATTAATAACGAGAATGCAAAGGGAAGGGTTGTGTACAATTGGGTTTACCAACCATGGGACCGGCAAGATATCCTAACCTTCAAACAAACCCTGCCCGATTTAAGAAAGAACCCGACAGCATTTTATACCGAATTAGGCACAGCCTTGGGTTCGACAATAATGACTTTAGCAGATATTGACTTGTTCTTTGGGCTATGTCTGCCGGCTGACGTGTGGAAGCAAATCCGGAAGGCTGACCACACGGATCTGTTTGGACATACCTGGGACCAACTCGGTAAACTAGATAGACAGCGAGAGCCGGGGAGTAAACCAGTGAAGGACATACTGGAACTCCCAGATAAAATAGTTCAGAAATAAAAACACTGGTCCCGGAAAGAAAAGTAGACTGGTCGATAGTCACGGCCTGTCGACAGAAACCCCAGGAAGATGTGTCAGAATACTTCTCCCGATTTGAGACAGTGTTCTCCGACTACAGTGGCCAAGACATGACCACCGCAACCGGACAGCACCTGTTTGTGCAAAATTATGTAAAGGGACTAACACAAGAAGTCTCCCAAAAACTGCAGACGAGTGAGAGTAGTTGGGGGGCCTCCAAACCCGCAGCTATCCTTCAGATGGCTCAGTATTACGAGCACCAAAAGAATGAGAATGATAGGGCGTCCGAGAGAAAAAAGAAAGATTTAAAGGAAAGGGTAATGATAGCCCAGATACAGGGTATAGCGCTAGGACGGGAACATCAAAGGGGGAACTACCAATCAAACACCCCCAGAGATCTACCTCCTAAAGATCACACCCCAACATCCCACACTGGACGGAGAGACGTTAGCAATGACCAATGCGCCTTCTGCAAAGGGCTCGGCCATTGGAAATTCCAGTGTCCGGTTTTGCTAGAAATGAATAGAAATAGGGATTCCAGGGATGTGGCAGGTGGTCCGAGAAATAGAGTACAAGGACGAGGGAGCTCCAACGACACCAGCAATGACAGATCAGGGAGACTGAACACGTTTGACCGTCCCCGACAGAATCAATACCAGCTGTCCGAAGGTGAACATGCCCCCGACTTTGCATAGGACTGCCAGGGGCAAGGGAGGGATCCAGTCGAGCTCTGTGTTGACCAGCAAGGTCCTTATGTCACCGCTAAGGTCTTGGGTACAGAGTCTCCATTCTTGGTAGACACTGGGGCGACACGTAGTGTGTTATCAAAACGACTGATTCCAAGGGCACCCTTGTCTGGCTCACACATAACGTCGATAGGTTTCGATGGGACGCCCTCCACTAACCCCCTGTCCGTACCTATTACCTTTGACCTAGAAAACAACACTACTGACGCGACATTTCTACTCTCCTCCAACTCCCCTGACGCCATTATGGGCATTGACTTACTGAAACATTTTCGAGCTACCATTAGGTGTTCCCCAGATGGAATACGAGTCATCCTGTACGACAACCCAGACATGCCCAGATCCCCTCCCCCACGACACATGTGCTCCATAACCGACGCTGACCTGTCCTTGCTTGACACCCTGCCTCCGTACTTGTGGGCCAAAAATGACTCTGATGTGGGACGAATGATGATTGATCCTATTCACATAACTGTACGACAGGATGCTATGCTCCCGAAACTCCCGCAATACCGGATATCCCCAGAGGGTGAGAAGGCACTGGTAGCGATCATTCAGTCTCTGGTAGATGCAGGAGTGGTTGAAGAGGTGGTTAGCAACGTCTGCAACAGCCCAATCCTACCTATTGTTAAGAAGCAAGGTGAAGGAGATGAGAAAGCGTACCGCTTCATCATCGACTTACGAGAGATTAACAAAGTGGTTGTACCCCAATATCCCGTAGTCTCTGATATCACCACCATTTTGACCCTCATCCCGTCCACCGCCACCACCTTCACTGTTATCGACCTTAAGAACGCGTTTTTCTCTATCCCCATCCATCCAGACAGCCGTTATCTCTTCGGCTTCACTTTAAAATCCCGCTCGTACCGATTTCGTAGAGCTCCCCAGGGGTACACTGAAAGTCCCAGCATTTACAGCCAGGCCCTCAAAAGACAGCTGGATGCCTTCCAGCTACCAGAGGGAGTGGTGTTGATCCAATATGTCGATGATATCCTTTTGGCGGCCGACACCACCCCGCTTGCAACGACAGCCACCGTCCAACTCCTACACTTTCTTGCAGAAAATGGCCATAAAGTCTCCAAAAAGAAGTTACAGTTCTGCCAGCCACAAGTGACTTACCTAGGCCATCTTCTGTCCAAAGAAGGGAGGAAACTTACCCCTGACCGAATCCAAACCATCCTAGACACCCCCATCCCAAAAACACAAAAACAGGTCCGCTCTTTGGTTGGCCTAACCTCTTTTTGCAGACAGTGGTTGCCTAATTATAGCCTCATTGTGAAACCATTACTTGCCCTGCTGACCAAAGATGTCCCCTCCCCGCTTCCTTGGACCACTGAGTGTCAAGCCTCCTTTAAGGAATTACGGGATGCGCTCTGCTCAGCACCCGTCCTCGGAACGCCGGATTACTCCAAACCCTTCTCCCTCTTCACCCACGAAAGGGAGGGATGCGCATTGTCTGTCCTGACTCAATCGATTGGCCCTAAGCAGCGCCCTTGTGCCTACTTCTCCGCCACTCTTGATCCTGTAGCCAGAGCTTTACCTGCCTGCCTTCGAGCAGTAGCTGCCGCTGCTGTCTCTATCCGTCAGAGCGAGGGAATCGTACTTTCCAACTCCCTCACTGTATTAGTGCCCCATGCAGTTGACACCCTTTTGAATCAGACAAAGACCCAACACCTGACTAGCGCACGACTGACAGGGTACGAGTTGACTCTGCCTGCACCCCACATTACACTAAAAAGATGCACGACTCTGAATCCTGCCACATTGTTACCCCTGCCCGAAAACGACCCCGACGTTCCTCCCATACACGACTGTGTGACCCTCACAGACGAACAGACTAGGAGTAGGGTTGACCTCCGAGACACTGCTTTTCCTGACCCCGATGGAGAGCTATGGGTAGACGGCTCATGCATCAAACTCCCAGATGGCACCACCTCAGCTGCCTATGCAGTAACGACAGCCCAAACAGTAGTTGAAACAGCCTGCATCACACAACGATCTGCCCAGGCAGCAGAGCTGATAGCCCTCACCCGAGCATGCATCATAGCCGCAGGGACCACCGCGAACGTATATACGGACAGCCAGTATGCCTTCGGAGTGGTCCACCATTTTGGGCTCCTGTGGAGGGAGAGGGGATTCCTGACGTCCCACGGCACCCCAATCCTCCACGGAGATTTAGTCTCCGCTCTGATTGAGGCAGTTCTCCTCCCCAAACGATTAGCGGTGATCAAATGTCAGGCACACAAAAGAGTGACAGACTTAGTCGGACAAGGGAATGCATTAGCCGACATCACTGCACGAACCACAGCTGAGAATAGGACGGTGACACGCATATATGTGACCAGGTCGCAAGCAGAAAAATGGAGTGACACAAGGGAAATGATCAGAGACATACAGTCGGCCAGCACCCCTCACGAATTGACTAAGTGGGCAAGGGTGGGTTTGAAGGACGAAGAGGGTTGCTGGCGAACGAAGGATGCAAATAAGTGGTTACTGCCCGACTCATACCTGATCCCCATACTGACAATGGCACATTCCCCCGCACACATAGGATCTGCACCCATGATCGAACTCATTTCCAAAGTCTGGCACAATGACAAAATCCCCGACTCAGCCAGACGCCTAGTTCAGCAGTGCCTTATCTGCCTGCAACACAACCCCGGGAAAGGAACTGTAGTGCCCCGGGGAGGGTTTGGGACCCCCAATCACCCCTTTGAGGTCCTTCAGATGGATTACATCCAACTAGAGAGATGCCAAAACCTGAAGTATGTACTAGTCATTGTATATGCCTTCAGTAAATGGGTAGAGGCCTATCCAACCCGTGACAACACTGCCATGACTACTGCCAAAGTACTACTGAAGGAATTCTTCCCTCGCTATGGCCTTTGCCGAATTTTATGGAGCGACAATGGCCCCCACTTCATAGCTGAGGTTATCCAATTAATCCTAAAGGGGTTGGGGGTGAAGCAACGATTTCATGCGGTCTTCCACCCCCAATCCGCTGGTCTAGTGGAACGCCATAATGCCACACTGAAGCTGAAACTGGCAAAAATAGTGGCCACCACTGGACTTAACTGGCCGGATGCCCTCCCACTGGCCTTGTTATCGATGCGCTCCACTCCCACCAAGCACCATCTGACCCCCTACGAGGTCGTGTTTGGGCGACCGATGAATCTCTGGACTGCTCCCAAACCGACCTCCATTCATGACGTCCCGGACGTCCTACTGTCTGATTATTTGTGCAAGTTAACTAAAACGTTGTCTGTCATTCATCAACAGGTGCAGCAGGCCATCCCCGATGCTTCCAGGGGCCCCGGCCACGACATCCAACCGGGAGATTTCGTATTGATACGAAATTTCCAGCGAACCAAGAGTCTGGAACCTCGGTGGACGGGCCCCTGGCAAGTGCTGATCACCACCCGAACGGCACTCCGAGTGGAGGGGAAGAAGCACTGGCTGCACGCGCATCATTGCCGAAAGGTCTCTGCAAACCTGGCCACGACAGAAAACGTCAGCACCCAAGAAGAGCTCCTGAGCAAAGACCGACCGATATTGGACTGTTATCCCGATACTGAGGCACTCGAACTTGCAAAATTCTCTGATCCCACTGTGCCATCCAGAGAAGGGTATTTCCTGCGTCGAAAGGAGGGAGTTTCGGCTAAGTAGGCCACGGACTAAGTTAAATCTCAGAACGGTGACCTAAACACAATCAAGGGTTGCCGGGAGAGAAGCTAAACGAAGTCTGTGGTTCTGCCCGCTACCGAGCCCCCTTGAAGGTGATGAAAGCGCCAGATAAGAAGATGATGGAAGCGCCAGATAAGAAGATGATGGAAGCAACAGGAAATACCCAGTATAGAAATCCAAAGACTGACAACTTGCACAAATCAAAGACAATCGCACTCTTCATTGTCTTCCTCTTCTGCCTCCTCCTCATGACCTCCTTCTGGATTCTGGAGGAAAGCACACCGGCTCATGAGGCATTGCTACCTACTGCACAGCCGACCCCCCTGAGAGAGCATCACCTAATCTCTCTGTCGCCTCAGCTCCGAGAAAGGCGCAGGGAATTCTGGAACAATTCCTTCGTGCAACTGTTGTACCAACACAACCTCGCTGCAAATGCTACGAACTGCTGGATATGCGGGTTGCTCCTGCATGCTACAGGACACTCCATCCCCTTCATTCCTTCTCCTTTCTCAGTTCACGGCTCCTGCCTCGCCTGGCTGATCCTCATGCAAGAGAGCCACAAGGACAACGCCACCTCCAGCCGGACAGTGTCGCACTTCTACTCTGGGTTCTGGCTGAACAAAACCGAAAGGACCTCTGTTGCTCTGTGTCCAGCGCTTACGGGCGCCACCTTCCTTAAAGACATTCCTGCTAAAGAACGAGTCGAAGTACAGGTGCTCCACAATCCAGCCAGGACCACCTTCTCTCATCTGCAAAAACAAACTACCGCTACTCTGACTGTGGCCCTGTCTGTTATCAATGTCACAGGTCTTGTGTGTCTCGAAGGCCATGGAACGCAGCTGGTGGGTCACAGTGCCTGCCGAATCACCAGAACATTGGACTCAGTTGACCCCCCTTCCTTTGTTGCTTCTCCGAATATGTACTTTGTGTGTGGCACCAAAGCTTACACCTGGCTCCCGAGAGGTTGGAAGGGCGCCTGTTACATTGCCTTCGTTCTTCCACCCACATATGTAGCCCCTGCCAACCATCACCGGCAGAGGCGTGCAGATGACATTGGACAAACCGACTCCACCGGAGCACAGTTCCTAGATGCTGCAAAAGGACTTGTTCCCCTGTGGGGCCCAATGGCAAACAGCCGCGCTATCCGACACCTGACCCAGGCAGTAGAAACAACGATCAACATCACGGCTGGCATCCTCGCCAACAACACGGCGGAGCTTCAGGCGGTCCGCCTTGTGACCCTCCAAAACCGCCTTGTCTTAGACGTGGTCCTAGCCGACCGAGGAGGAGCATGCCGCATCATCGGATCCAGCTGCTGCACATACGTGCCTGACAACTCGCCTTCAGTCTACAAAGCCATTGAACACCTCCACAGACTTTCCTCAGAGGTTCACCAAGAACAAGAAGGATGGTCGCTTGGGAGCTGGTTTTGGGACACTTTGAAGAATTGGGGTTGGAAGTTGTTTTCCTTCGTGCTGATACCTGTTGTAATATTATGTGGGTGTTGCTTAGGTATCCAATGTCGGCCACCTTTGTGCGGCCTTGTTTCCAACTGTATGTGCCCAAAGACTTTGGACTTCCGAAATGAGCACATGAGCCCCCTCTATGAAGTAGAAATACGTGGCCTTATGGGGATAAATCCAAACTGACAAGTTGGCGAGACATGTTAAAAGGGAGGACTGTGGAATTTTAATTTGCGATCTGAACATCATCTGCGCCAGCTTGTCACCTATGTACTACGTGCACGGCAGCCATTCTAGGTCACCTATGTACTACGTGCACGGCAGCCATTTTAGATATCATGGTCTCCCTGTCCACGATCGATCGCCAGCGCGCCCCTCTGACCCAGCAAGCATCCTCCGCGCACCCTGGCTCCCCCTCCCTCCTCCTTATGAGCATGACCCTTCTGCATGACCCTGTCCTAGGGAGTCACGCCAGCGCCTGACCAACACCTCCTCTCCTCTCATGAATGCCCCTCTGTTGATAAACCTCCCTCCTGCGCTGGATTGTCCACGCAGCATGAATACCACTCCATTGATGGCCCCTCACCCCGTGTCCGACTGTCCACACAGGTCCGAGGCCATTGCCTAAGCCGGGAGATATCATTTACTGCCCTTTATTGTATGAGGTCGCTCTCCTTCAAAGGACCCTCTATTTATCCAGGCCTCCCCACCCCCCTGTGATATGATCAGGCGCACACATCCTAAGACTCGACGGAACACTCAGCTGCGTGATGGCCCCCTCCTCTTATCAGCAGGTTGAGGACCTCTATTGTGAAGGTATATGGGGGTGGGATTAACACGAGGATTACGGGGATGTCTTTTCCTCGCTTTACAAAGTTCTGATTGTAGTAAAGGAAGGTCACATGCCATAAACCAGTGTATAAGAGGCCAGGCCTCCGAGAGGCTGTTAGAGCACCTCGAGATGATACCTTGTTGTCTGATCTGATGTGTTCTGCTCCGTCGGAATAAAACTTCTGTTTCCTGCCTTCTGGTCTCCGGCGCCTGCCTCATTGCTTGGTAAATTTGAATGGTACAAGGGCGGTTAGCGCCGGGCAAATCCTGAGAAAGGTCCTAGCCCTACCTTTTTCCACACTACAGCTTCCAGCTAATCCTGCAGTTTAGCGCTCCGTCATTTCTCAGCTACATAGCCGAGCTGTGTGTCTTTGGAGTTTTCTGGTCATGAGAGGGCATCCAGTGAGTGAACCTGAGCGCAGGAGTGACGCTGTGTAGCTGGTCTGACGGTAATTTCCTCAATAAAGAAGCCTGAACTTTGGTTGAAGCTAATACAAAGCCAATGTTAAGCCTATGGGAATGAAGCGCGGATGAAGCTATTCTTCGCTGACAAGCACAGCTTTCATCCAAAGCTTGTCAGAGGTTGTTGTTGCGCTGTTAAATATTCTCTACGTTTCAAGGCACTTTATTCACGAGCCTGTTGAGCGTTCACGCTGACAGGCACAGCATTCAGCTTTCATCTTAAGCTTGTCGGAGGTTGCTGTTGCTCTGTTTAATATTTTCAACGTTACAAGGCATTTTTTTTTTCAGGAGCCTGTTTAGCGTTCACGCTGATGGGCACAGCATTCATCTTTTTACTATTGGTGCGTGTCACGCTGACGGGCACAGCTTATTGAGACTGAATCTTTTCTTTGACATTGTTGATACCTATTTCGTCACGTATTGCCTATAGCTATTTAAAAGTGTTTTGCAATTTTAAATCTCACTGGGGGGTATTGAGTGTATTAGATTCTAATGGCTACTGCAATGTCGATGTCACAACCCCCTCCATTTCTCAATGATGATGGAGAACCTCTCACTCCATGGAAGAATTGGGAGAAGGTATTTGAGTCTTATTTGATAGCTATAGGAGGTAACAGGTTTTCATCAGAAAGGAAATTGCACATATTGTTACACAATTTAGGTAAGCATGCTAGAGAAATGTATGATAATTTACCAGAAGTTGAGTTGGAAAATAGAGGTGGAGAAGGAGAAGGGGATGTTCCACCAGATGTTTACCGTATTGCTTTGAAAAAATTGGAAGTCCAGTTTGGAAAAAAAATTAATGTGGTATTGGAGCGACACAAATTTTTTTCAAGGGTTCAAGGAAAACAAGAAAGGGTGGTGAATTACATAGCTGTCCTTAGAGGGTTGTCTTCCACCTGTGATTTTGGAAATCTCACAGATTCACTTATAAGAGACCAATTGGTCAGGTGCACTTCTGATAGAAAAATAAAGGAAAAGTTACTGGCTGATGCCCCTGAATTAAAGCAAGCTATTGACATAGCCAAAAGCATTGAGCACACGGCATTCTGTATGAATGAGATGAAGGAGGCGGTTGAGGTGAAACAAGTATGTGAGGATGAAATCCTTAAGGTGTCCAACAAATATGACAAGAGCAAGTTGTCACAAAAGAGTAGCACTGTCTTAAAAGAAGAGTACCAAAAGATGAAATGTTTCCGTTGTGGTAATCCTAATCACCTGGCGAATAGTATAAAATGTCCAGCAAGGGGTGCCATATGCAGAAAATGCAACAAGAGGGGACACTTCACCAAGGTGTGTCATGATATTAAGAAAGAAATGACCCATATGATTTGGAATGATGAGGAACCAAAGGAGGACATAGTGTTTATGGTTAATGAGTTGTTGGAAAATACTGGATGTAGCTATCCAGAATGTGAAATATTGCTTGATGGTGTGGCGTACAAAGTTTATGCGGATTCTTGTTCACCGTACACCCTTATAGATGAAACCACATTCAAGACCAAGTCTGTTGACAAGGTTTATGAAGTCTTACCCACTGACATCAACCCGGGTGGTTATAACCATGATACCATACCTGTGGTAGGAATGATCGTTATGCACATCAGATTTAAAGATAGAGCTACTGTGGGTAAAGTGTATCTAACCAAGAAAGGTTCGTGCTTACTGGGATAGAGACATCAAAAGGACCTAGGCATAAGATTAGACCCAAACGCCTCAGAACCTGTCTATTTGATTGAGCTACCCAATATCGGTAATGAGGTGTGTGAGGAGTTCCCTGAAGTATTCTCCAGTGAGTTAGGCTTGTTAAAGGGATTCCTTCATAAAATAAAACTCAAAAAACATTACAAGCCCACGGTACACAGAGCCAGATCCGTGCCATTGGTGGTGAGAGATTCCCTTAAAAAGGAGTTGGAGAAATTGGAGTCCTTGGGGGTGATTGAAAAAATTGAGAGTTCTGAGTGGTTGGCCCCCATTGTGGTTGCTTCCAAAGGTGGTGGCAAAGGGATTCGTTTATGTGTGGATCTTAGGGATCTCAACGCCAACATCTGGGCAGAGAGGCATCCTCTCCCTAGAATAAACGAGATGCTCAGTGTCATAAAGGGTGCCAAGTTTTTCAGTGTATTGGATCTCTCGGCGGCATACCACCAGGTTGCCCTCCATCCGGAGTCCAAGAGCCTTACCTCTTTCATTACGCCATTCGGAGCATACCAGTATAATCGTATGCCTTTCGGGTTGGCGTCCGCGGCGGCGGTTTTCCAACGCATAATGCAACACATCCTGGAAGACCTCAGTAAGGTTCTGTGTTTCCAGGACGACATATTGATTTATGGGGACTCTGAGTGCGAGCATAACTCTATCTTAAGAGTAGTTTTATGTAAATTGAGTAAAGCTGGTTTTACTACACAAAAGGACAAATGTAAGATAGGAGTCAAAACTGTGACCTACCTGGGGCATACCATATCCGGGGAAGGGATAAAACCTAAAACCAGTTTGGTAGATGCTGTATCCCTTGCTCCCTCTCTGTCTACCAAAGAGGAGGTCAGATCCTTCCTGGGTTTGGTCGAGTACATGAGCAAATTTGTGGAAAACTTCTCCAGTCACACTAGTATCATGAGAGAACTCCTAAAGAAAAATTGCATTTTTAAGTGGTGTGAGGAGTGCGAGAAGGAATTTAAGTACATTAAAGCAGCCATCGCAAGAGCACCCACTTTGGGGACGTTCGATCCCAATGAAAAGACCACTCTTACTACTGATGCTAGTAGCAAGGGCTTAGGGGCGTCCCTCACCCAAACCAATGGTGGATGCGAAAGGGTCATTGCGTTCGCCTCCAGAACACTTAAGGACCCGGAATCAAATTACTCCACCATTGAGAGGGAAGCCTTAGCGTGTTACTGGGCTATAATCCACTTTAAATTCTTCCTGTGGGGTATCCCTTTCACACTAAGGTCTGACCATAAACCATTGATTCCCCTATTTTCAACTAAGAATTTGGAGAGAGCCACTCCACGTATCGCCAAATGGGTACTGGCATTACAAGGGTACAATTTCACAATGTGTTACGTGGCTGGTGAGAAGAATACCATTGCAGATTGTATGTCTAGGTTGCCCATAAAAGGTGAAGACAATGTAAGTGAACCACCAGATGAAACTATACTTGCGGTGGAACTTCCAGCCATTGGTAAAGAAGAGTGGAAGAATGATTCCCAAAATGACCCAGAATTAAAGGATCTTATGAAATTTGTTGAGAAAGGGTGGCCTCAGCACAATAGAGAGTTAGCTGAGAACCTCAGACCCTATTGGTCTGTGAAGGATGAAATATCCAGCATGAATGGTCAGCTGTGGAGAGGGAGCAAGGTCATTCCCCCGGTGGGAATGAGAAACAGGATCATTGTGCTTGCACATGAGGGTCATCCAGGAAGAAGTATGACAAAGAGTAAAGTGAGACAACACTATTGGTTTCCAGGTATGGATGGGTTGGTAGAAAGCATGGTCAAGAATTGTGAAGCGTGTGGCAGGAGTGACAAATCTAAAATTGTACACAAAGCCCCCCTTATTCCTGTAGAGGTTCCCAGTAAACCGTGGGACAAGTTGGGACTTGACATAATTGGGCCCATGAATTTCCTCAGAGCCAACCAGAGATTCATGTTTGTGATTATAGACTATCATTCACATTGGATCAGCACCAAGTTTGTCCACTCTATAACCACTCAGGATATGATAGAATTCCTGAAGGAATTATTTGCTACTGAAGGTATCCCCAGTTCCCTAGTGACAGACAATGGGGTCCAATTTACGTCAGAAGTCATGAAAAAATTTTTGTCTGACTTAGCCATCTCACACATAAAAACACCCCTTTACTGTCCCAAGGCTAACGGTATGGTGGAGAGGGCAAACAGGATGGTAAAGAGTTCTATTCAAATGGCTGTTACTATGTGTGAACCAGTAGAGGAGGCAGTGAGGAAAACTCTGTGGTCGTATCATTCTGCCCCTAATGCAGTGACAGGGGTGTCTCCATTTGTGTCCCTCAAAGGGAGAAACCCTGGGTCCAAGCTTAACCCTAATTGGTTGAATGGGAACAGTCCTGTATGGGTGGACAGGCAGTCTGTGAAAGACAAGGTGGAACTACACCAAAAGGAGTACAAAACCAGGTACAACCAAAAATGGGGAACATCTTCCAAGAAGTTCTATGTGGGCCAGTGGGTGGTGGTCAAAAGACCTGCTGTGGGTCGAGCTAAAGTGTCCTCCTTCTCGAAACCTGCAAGGATACAGAGTGTGAATAATAACTCCTTAGTACTGGAGGATGGAAGTACATGGAGTATAGACAATGTGTGTGCTTGCCCAGATGTGTGCGTACCAACGGCTGTTGGTGAGCAAACCCCAGACGAAGATTCATCGGACACGCAGGGAACCAGAGTGACCAGGATGCGTCAGCCACCTAGTTGGCAAAAGGACTATGTAACCTAAGCGATGTAACCTTTCCTCTCTGAGGACCTTTCACTTGATTGTCCATTGTTCTTAGCAGATTACAAATGGTAGGTTGTAGTAGCTTCTCTCCCAAAGAGAATGGGTTGTAAACTGTTATTATTTCTGTACAGAGGGAGATGTGTTGTAATCTCCTTTTTACTGGTTGTATATAATGGTATGTTCCAACACCCCTCCCCTTCCCGTGTTATCAGAGCTCTGGAATGTTAGCAGGGCGTCTGTGATAGAACGTTGGTGTGAGGCGCGGAGTGCGAGAGACCAAGACGTGATTAAACCAGCTCTTCCTCAACTATTGCTTGCTGTGTTTTATTCTAACACCTATATACTGTACAATTTGCCTCTAAGTTAAGCCTGACTGGTTTGTGCCAAGGTACCAGGGAGATAAGTGCAGATTGACTTAGTGAATTTTGTGGTTCACACCGACAAGGATACTGCTTGTTGCCTGAGTGGGGCTTCCATCCCCCTCAAGAAATAAGCCAGTTTCTTACAGTCTGCCTCCTCATATTGCTGGTGCTATTCAAAAGTGGTTTTGCTGTAATTTTCTTTTGCCTACTTCATGTGCACTTCTGTATTAAAAATTTTGTGAGATGGTTTTCATCTTAACCTGTCAGGCAACGCTAATATCACACCCACAATGATTTTGATCAGGTGGGTCAGATCAAAAATTATTATGAAATATTCAGCGCAGTATGAGTCAGTGTTTTAAGGAATGCAAGAGGGGCATCTGCAGAATTTCATGGAGTCTCTCTACAGTAGATAGGAAGACCTGGGAATTGGGCCTCAGAAAATATATTTGTGAGACTTCATTTATTTCAAAATGTTCTTGATATTGAACAGAAATGTGGTCCTGGGGTCCTTCAATTTGCCGTAATGTTAATTATTACCACGATTAGTTACTGGTAATGCAGATTACCAGTAAACAATCAGAGGATTATTAAGGTACGTAAATGCTTCCAAGTCAATTTTCAATTTTCAAAATAGCTTTATTCGGTATTTTGGCAAAAAACCATAAAAGCATGACATACAAATACGAGACAAAAAAAACAGGCTAGACAACTTTTCTCATATGCAAAATTTCTTACAATATAAAATATCATCAGAATAAAAGGGATAAAATAGAACAATTTCATTGAAATGTGAATGTATAAGGATTCTAAAATTCATTTACAAGACTCTTGGAATTCATACAGTCTGCTGCTGTATACGTATTATTCGGTGTTTATAAGGAACATTATAATACGATTTTTCAGTTTTATGTTTATCCAAGAAGTCCTATGCGTTTCCCATAGACCCCCTGCATTTTACAATAAATGCCAGGAATTTTATCGCTGTCAGTATGGTAACTTCATCTTGCAGCATGTATAATCTAAACAGTGCAGCTTTACAGGTTCTTACACCCCATAACTTTAACAATGGTAACAGGTATCTTTTTCTCCCCCACTCATAGTACTTACAAAAGAATATACAGTGTAAGTTTGACTGTCTGGATAAGTCATCACACGGGCAATTTTCCATGTTTACAGACCAGATGTTTGTAATGGGGAAAGATACAAGCCTATGGAACGACTCCGTCCTCATTCGGGTCAGGAGCATTCTGTGGTAGCACGAATAGATTGGTGCTAAATAAGCATGGATACCCGGGCCATGTAAGATATTACGATGAGCTACTATGGTGGGCTTGTGCCCGTCTAAATACCATCTTCGTTCCGCCAGCAAATCTAAACATGCCGTTTTTAAAGATTTTTTTGATATTAGTGAGCATGTTGTGGGGTTTGAATAAAGATCTGGTTTACCAATAGAAAGACAGAACTTTTTCACATAAGCTAGCCATGGTTGTTTGGTAGACGCAGAGTAGTTTAGACAATCATTGATTACTTCCCTGTTGAACCCTGTATCCTCGCATGTCCAAATCTTAAACCACAGCATTACAGGTGCTATTTTTATCAAATCTGTGATATGTACTCTGTCCAGTTCGTTGTGGCACACAGTAGTAGACGTAGAGCGAGGGACTGAGAGTAAATATCTAAAGAAAGCATTTTCCACTGTTTGGATCTGTGTGCTATCTGCTATGCCCCATATACCCGCCCCATATACGGCGGTAGACACGCATTTAGCAGCATATATCTTCAATAATATGTTCACAGGTTTCTTGCCCAGTCTCTTGGCAAAATGTTTAAGAGCGCCTATTGTACGGGCAAAGGCTAAATTTCTCGAGGTTATTGCTGGTGACCATGTTCCCTTATTATTAAATGTAATTCCTAAATAGGAAAAGGTTTTGGTCATCGCTATCTTACTGGTGTTTACATAGGTTTTGCAGTCTGGTGTGTTTTTCCGCAGAGAGCATGACATTGTAAATGTTTTCCCCTCATTTATTTTTAAGCCTCTTGAGGACATAAACGATGAGAAACCTGTTATGGCTTTCTGAAGACCTAGCTGTGTACGGGCCATAATCACAGCATCGTCAGCATACAATAATAAAGATACTGGGGTGCCATTTATTTTAGGGTAGTCAACTCTAAGATCATTTAAAACGTCTGCTATCTCGTTGATGTATAGATTAAAAAGAAATGGCGCAAGGATGCAGCCCTGACGGACCCCCTTCGCTATAGGGAATTTTTTTGTTCGCTCGCCATTTTTGCCATATCTAACCGCTGCACCCGCATCTCTGTATAATTCCTGTATAAAATGTAGAATGTTTTTATCTATTCCCAACTTTGCCAAAGTTTTCCACAGCACCGCATGATCGAGGCAGTCAAAAGCCGAGGATAAATCGACAAAAGTAAGGAAGAGGTTCCCTTGTTTCTTGCTAATGTACTTGTTTATTATTAAATTCAAATTTAAACCCTGCTCTACAGTGCCAACTCCAGTTTTGAAGCCGTACTGTAATTTAGAAAGGATCCCTTTGTCTTTGGACCAAGATTGTAGTTTAGTTAGCAGTATTCTACCTGCCACTTTCATTAATGTGTCCAACAGGGAAATAGGGCGGTAGCATTTTGGGTCCTGTCTATTCCCCTTTTTGAATATTGGAATAATTATGGCTTCATGCCATGAATCAGGAAATCCTATTGTGCTATACGCATTTAGTACGTTTGCTAATAATGGAGCCCACAGTTCTGCATTGGCTTTAAATAAGTCAATGGGGACTCCATCTGGGCCTGGAGCTTTTAAGTTTGCGCTCTGTGAGATTGCTAATTCAACCTCCGCAGGGGTAAAAACTATATTTAAAGGGAAGCTATCTGGAATTGCCGGATTCCTGTTATAGATGTTATGTTCTGGGATCATATTTATTGCCTCTTTTTTGTATAAAGAGGTAAAATAGTCAACCCAGACATCTTCCATTGTGGCTATCTCCAATGAATCTGCCTTATTGTCCGAGGAAAAGAAAGGAGCATTAATTTCCTTCCAAAAAGAGACGTCGTCTCTTGTGGAGCTTGCCTTTACTAGCGCTTCCCAAGCCTGATTTTTGAGTTCATCCTGTCGTTGACATAGCGTCTGCTTATAGACACGTCTTGCTTGCTTAATCGCACTATTATCCTTGGGAAGTGTCTTTAGAGCCTGTAATAGGTCTTTGTGGGCTTTAGAGCAGGCGGGATTAAACCAGCCATGATCTCTCTTTGCTATACCTCTCTTGAGCTTTTTTGTTAATTTATCATTTATAGTGGCAATTATGCTTCCATATGCCGCTATAATTTGCTGAGGAGTGGTATTATATTCTAGGCAGACCATGAATTGGTTCATTTCTTTCTGCACTAGGTCTTTTAGAAAGGTTGTAGCATCGATTTTTCCCCACTTTATAGCATACCCGTTCTTTCTTGCCAATGACACCGAGCGGCCATGTAGGATACTCGTTATGCTTTGCTCGGGGCGCTCATCTTTCTCGATAAAAATTGTGGTGCTGATCGGGTAGTGGTCACTTAATACTAGGTCTTCCGTATTGAAGGCCCCCAGGCAGCCCTGGTTCTTGTTGGTTACTAGGATGTAGTCAATCGTGGTACCTGACCCCCGCCCAAAGAATGTTGTCTGGAAGGCTACATAAGGCTCGCAAAGTTCGTTAGCGAACCCCATGTCCCAATCATGCATTAGTTGGTTAAGCATATTCCCAATAGTGGAATGTTCAAAATGTGTGGTGGGGTCCCCTCTTAAATTATAGATGCCACAATTTTTTGTGGCGCTATAGGGGCACAGGTGGCAGTTATAGTCTCCCACTACCAGGGTGCAATCTGCATTTTTATCACCCTTCAAGAGCATTGCATTAAGCTCTGCTATTAAGGCTTTGGGCTCTACTTTGGGCACGTTTATGTATACATTCACCAAGAAGAAGGACCACCCCTTTGCTTTGACCATGAGTCCTTGCAAGGATCTAGCCACCTCTACATTGGATGCACTCGGCACATATGTGGATAGTTTTGTGTTACTCAGATTAGAGGTAAAGATGCATAGGCCCCCCGACCCTCTACCTCGATTACCCTGTATCGCCGGGATATAGTGGGTGCTGAAGCCCTCAATATGGGTTTCCTCCTGATCCCAACATTCCTGTAGGCATACTATATCCTGATTTGCCATGAATGATAGGAACGGGTAGGCTCTTACTTTATTACTCAGCCCTGCAATGTTCCAGGAGGTAATTTTCAAATTTGATTTGTGTCGGCTGGGTTCTGTAGCCACTACCTGTAGAGTTGGGCTCTCTATTCCCTCTAAGTTTAATCCTTGGTCCCTGTGTGTTTGGATACAGATCTGTGGGGTTGTGGGGGTGTGAGGTGTATTCCATAGAGGAGGATCAGGCGTGTACCCTACTGATGGTCTATTAACAGTGACAAGCTGGTCTTCACTGTTTGGGGTTTCTACAGGAGTGCCTAGACTTGTAGTTATGGGGTTTGTTATCATTATTGGTCAATCGACCATGTCCAAGCAATCATACCTATTCCTCATGGGGACCCCCCTCCAGTAATCAGGGTATACGTTCTCTCTTCTCATTGGCCAGGGCTGATTGTCCCACCCTCCATTCCAGTGGTTTTTACTATTCCTGTTCCTGTTTCTATTTCCATTATAGTGCCCCACCTGTGTCCAAGTCCAATCTTGTGCTTCCTCCCAACTATTTGGATCACCATAATCAGGGATGTTTAGAGGGGGGTAAAAAAAGGAAAGACGTTGTACATCAACGCCCCCCCTTTTTTCCAGAGCTGGCCATGAGGAGATATACTCGGCTGTATCGGGGTCCTCACAGTTTAGTACGATACAATCGCCCTTTAGAGTTTTTTTGGTTTCACCAATCCAGAACACTCTCCTCATGGATACAATTCTGCCATGATTGTATGGGTGAAGAGGTCTGTTTTGGCTTAGCCACTGTAGTACCTTGTTTCGCAGGGACCAGGGGGGTTCATCCGTACCATCAGCCAGCTCTGTAACCCCTGTAAGTATGACAGTATACGGGGTCGCCTCAGGCGGGAGATGTATCGGACGTCTATACCTTGGGGCCTTCCTCTCATTAGCTTGTGGTTGAGATGGTTGGGTTTTTTGGGATGATGGTAGGGTATCCTTTTGTTTTACTATTTGACTGATGGACTCCGCAGGAGCTGGAGTTTTTTGCGGGTTCTCGATAGGGCCTTTCCGTTTTACCGACCCTTCCGTTGTCACGGGGTTTGAGGTAGTTTGTATGTTTTGCCTGCCAGTTTTTTGGGTTTCTGGGTTAACAGCTTTTTTGGGCGGATGAGGCTTGGGCTGAATGACTGGTGGAGTTGGACGTTGGACCTGGGTGTTTGTGTTATTTACAGTCCCAGGGCCCTTAGCAAGTGTACCCAGTGTGTTTTGCTTAAATGCTGGGGCATTTAATTTGGCGAGTTGTTTCTCTATAGTCATGATGCTCTTCTCTAGGGGTTGCAAGTGATGTTTTAGCAATCGCCCCATGCTATTTGTGATAAAGTCGTGTAGTGTTATGCATGCAGAGCATGGTTTCTGGATGTCGACACCCGGTGTTTGTGTCCCTAACAGCTCTCTTGGGCAGGGGTCATGGGTTGTCGGTGTGCAATCAGCGCCGTTGTTAATGGAGGTTAGTTGCCCTGACAGAATGATATCAGTAGTAGGTTTAAGAGAGATCTTTGTGTTTTGCACAGCTGATGCTATCTCATGTGGGGCTTTGACCGTGTTTGTGTTTGACCTCTTTGCTATGGCACCCTCCCGATTGCCCGTGGGGTCGAGATCTACAATATCTACACTATCCTGTTCGTCTTGGGAAAATTGTAGGTCTGGTGTAATTTCCAAATCCTCACAGGAATTGGACCCCAGGGAAAGTTGGGTAGCGGATAAATCAACGCTATTTGGGACAGTATGAATTACTACATTCGTATTATCTACCTGCTTGAGCAGGGGGGCAGTTGGACCCTTTAGAGGAGTTTGAGTAGATGCCAGAGGCCCCATGGACGACCTTCTTGCAACCTCCAACTCATGGGATACCCTACGTTGTAATATCTGTATACTATTATCAATGACCTCATGCGTCTTAGTGATGAATAGGTCTAGTGGACCGGTGATGTCAGTTAGGCTAGAGGTCTTTTTACTTCTAGTCCGTTTATTCATTGTTAAAAGGGTTCGAGTGCTACAAGGCTTCAGGCTAATACAGTGGAAATATACAGCAGTGTAACACTAGAGTAAATGATATATAACTGGAAATGAAAATACCGTGGCCCAGTCCAGTCCTGCACAGTCTGTAACGGGCTGAAACGGGCCCGCCCTTGGCCCGGGCTTCGCCCGGCGTCCCGCTCGCGTCCCGCGAGACGGGGATGACGGTTAATTTATGCGCCTCCTGGCGCCGAAATCTCGCGGTATGTCCCGCTAGGCCTGCTGGGTGTTGTGGTCCTATGCCTGGACCACGCCCACACTCCGCTCGTCAGCCGGACTCCCGAGATGCAGAAGGGGTCCCACGGCGAGAGGCGGGAGGCGGGCGGGCTGGCAGGGTCTTGGAAAGAGTCACAGGGCAAGATACAGGCAGCGCCTGTCCGACGGCAAAGGCTTCAGGTATTCCAGTAATGGGTCACCCCCTCGACCGGGATGACGGTTAATTTATGCGCCTCCTGGCGCCGAAATCTCGCGGTATGTCCCGCTAGGCCTGCTGGGTGTTGTGGTCCTATGCCTGGACCACGCCCACACTCCGCTCGTCAGCCGGACTCCCGAGATGCAGAAGGGGTCCCACGGCGAGAGGCGGGAGGCGGGCGGGCTGGCAGGGTCTTGGAAAGAGTCACAGGGCAAGATACAGGCAGCGCCTGTCCGACGGCAAAGGCTTCAGGTATTCCAGTAATGGGTCACCCCCTCGACCGGGATGACGGTTAATTTATGCGCCTCCTGGCGCCGAAATCTCGCGGTATGTCCCGCTAGGCCTGCTGGGTGTTGTGGTCCTATGCCTGGACCACGCCCACACTCCGCTCGTCAGCCGGACTCCCGAGATGCAGAAGGGGTCCCACGGCGAGAGGCGGGAGGCGGGCGGGCTGGCAGGGTCTTGGAAAGAGTCACAGGGCAAGATACAGGCAGCGCCTGTCCGACGGCAAAGGCTTCAGGTATTCCAGTAATGGGTCACCCCCTCGACCGGGATGACGGTTAATTTATGCGCCTCCTGGCGCCGAAATCTCGCGGTATGTCCCGCTAGGCCTGCTGGGTGTTGTGGTCCTATGCCTGGACCACGCCCACACTCCGCTCGTCAGCCGGACTCCCGAGATGCAGAAGGGGTCCCACGGCGAGAGGCGGGAGGCGGGCGGGCTGGCAGGGTCTTGGAAAGAGTCACAGGGCAAGATACAGGCAGCGCCTGTCCGACGGCAAAGGCTTCAGGTATTCCAGTAATGCTTCCAAGTCACAAGTATACAGTTCTCCGCTCATAGGCTAATGATTAACAGAGCAATGCATTCTGGGAGTTCTGGTGCATTTGAATTGACCCACACATCTGAAAATAACAGTGTGCAGAAGCCCAGGCAGGTGCAGATGTGGAAGGCTGAAACAAAACCAAGGAAGCAATAAGTACACGTAGAAGCAGTACTTTTAGGGGCTAAAACAGGTGGTGTGTGTATTAAGGTGGGTGGGCTTTGAAGAATAACTAGGATTCCTCTACAAGAGACCTGGCCAGTGTAGTTAATAGTGTGGACAAAAACGTAACACTCCTTCTGCCTGACACACCTACTTTGAGGGCCTCTGTGCTTTCTCTGAGAGCATCCAAACACAATACAAACTACAACAAACCAGGCTTTTTGTGGCTTCGCCAGTGCTTGTTTCCCCTGCAGGCCGAGGGTTCTAAAACCCCTGCATATAGTGAAATCACAGGGGCAGCCCCTTCCAGCGCGAGCCTCCATTGTCTTCTCACTGCCAGCGGAGAGGATGTGGGGAACAAAAGTGAATTGAAGGTTGCGCTCTGCGTGGCTTCATCCTGGCTCTGGGAACATTTTATCTCACCGGGGGTGTGGTCGAGTTCATATCCGAGAGGTGAAGCGCGCGCGCGGACAACAACATGCTCTGATCATTTTTTTACAGGCGGATTCTCCCTCGCACAGCAGCATGGAGAAGACGAGAAGGTGCGCACGTTGAGGCTACAAAGGTAAGATGTTTTAATTTCGTTTCATGGGTTGACGTCACGCTGACCTAGTTTCCTGTAATACAACTGATGCTGGCCTACAGAGGGCTGTCACTCTTTGCGGTCCCAAAACTCAAAATCTCCAAATATGAAATTCTTATTTTTTTGCCCATATGTTCGGCTATAAGGTTTTAGACGGAGTCTTTCTAGTGACGGCTGAATGTTAAGGATGGAGACGACTTGGTAACACGTTTGAATTGTAAAAGGAGGTAGTGAGTAAAGATAATCTGAAAAACATATGTTCGGATACAGCACGCAAATATTTATGGAAGAACTGGTATCTCCATACATTTAAAGCTTACCGGTGCCTGGGTCAACTGGTGTATTTCTCTACAGGTTTGTTTGAAATTATAAATTACAAAGATTTTTAAAAAGTTAGGCTACTTTGAGGTGTGTCTCAGACGACCGAAGAGGTGGGGGTGGGGTCACCGAAAGGGAACAACAACCATCAGTGTAGAGCAGTTTTAAGTACTTTTCCTGCATCTGATATTTTAAAATAGCCGGAGATATGCAGGCAGTGTTTAATGTTTCCTGTTATTATTCAGTACATCGAAATTGTGTGGGTTTTTTCTAAGTTGATTTCAGATATGCAGAGCTCTCAAATTGTTCCTGTCTATGCGTGAGTAGCTTATTCAGGCCATATTTTTGTTGCATTGTGGGACAGATTTTTCACTTATGAAATTATGCTTGAAAGGCAGAAAACTTGGAATGGTTAAACTGCTGATGCATGGGCCTGGAAAACATGAATGAGAGCGTTGAAAGCATGGCAACAGATTTGAGGACTCTGTTTTTAATTACTGATTTGCTGAACTTTCAATATCGATATAACTGTTTTTGATAATTTTTCTTATGTCCCAGAAGCCCTAGGTCATGCTTGACACTTTCAGCCAGTTTGGGGTTTTCAGCCAACAGCACTTTCCGTTGGTACAATGTAGGTCCATTTGTACAATGGGACACGTGAAATTGTATGACCCGGATTGCAAAGCGCTGCTGACTTAAAAAGTAGCACTGATATAAGCTGCCCAGTTCGCCCAGGACAATGTATGGCTCGTTTGTCCAGTCGGTTTTTTTCTTAGAATTCTGGGACAGGTAGTTTTTAGTGAAGTGCTTTAAATGGGTAAACAAAGTGCAGGCACTCATTTAAATGGGGAGAGTGGGCGGGGCTAGGGGCGTGGCTAAGACAAGACCCGCTGATCCTTATTGACTTGATTGATTTCTATGAACAAAACAGGTTAACTCGTTACACAAAACGAAAGCCAAACGCGGTGATGTTTGAACATTTCTTTGTTTTATAATATTTTAACCTCGTTGCCTTCCTTGGCTTTCTTAATTGCGCTCTCACCTGGCTGCAAGTCCCAGAACGCAAAGCAAAAACTGGACTAACTGAGTAACTTATGCCTAGGCGTAGAAAAGCTGAACGTTTTGTTAGTATTTATTGACCTAGAGTGAGAGAAAGTGTGTATATTGTGGTATGCTCTCGCACATTCTATTGTACCTTATATTGCAGTTCGTGTATATAATTATTGATATGGTAGTTATTGTTATTTTTATGCAAAAATGAAACTAACATATAAAGCCCAGTAATGCATGTACTATACCATGAGCATAAGTATGTTTATATTTTCCCTAGAGCCTATACCATCGCTCTCTTTTACTTCAATGCTATTTTATTTGTGCTCATCCACCATTAAGGCCTCCAGTGTGAACCAGTTTTATGCATGTTGAAATGTTCTCAGGAAGTGGACGTTCCTGGGCGTGGGTGTCCTGAAAATCGTGTGCACACACAAAAATTACAATGTTGTCATATTTTAAATAAACTTTCCCATGGCCCAGTCTCAGAGACTTTCTCTCGTCAGGTGAAGGGATTACCTAAGGGAAAGGGCACGCTGGTTTTGGATCATCACTGATGTAGAGGTGATGATGAAGGCAGAAGTTGGTCCCATCATGCAAAGTGAGATTTCTTGCTATGAAGGCCTTATTCGTTTCACTGACATGTTCTCCATATACTTGACTGTTCTTTTAAAAGTGTGTGCCACAGGTATAGTTTTGGGGATAGTTAAAAATGTCCCACATGGACATACTATTTGTGTATTTTTCAGGTTTGAATCCCCTGTCTGTTAATCCCTTCGCTGCGGTGGCTATTCCGCCTCAGCGCTAAGGGGAAGGCGGGGCCGTGCGGCGCTTCCGTGCTCGTGACGGAATTGCTCTGTCACGGGCCGCGGGTGAGCTGTGCTTGTGTCGGAACGGTTCCGTCATGGCCCTGCCCGCTCTTTAGAACGTCAGCGCAGGTGCGGAATTCGCGCCGCACAGGCGCGGCGAGCGGGCCGTGACGGAACCGTTCTGTCACCAGCGCAGCCCACTCGAGGCTCGTGACGGAACGGTTCCGTCACGAGCATGGGAGGGGTTAAAGAGAGATTTATGTTTGCACCCAAATAAATGTATCAATCATAATTTCCACATTCACAGGTCAATAAAACATTGCTTTCTAGATTAAAGTGAACAAGGTGCATATTTGGAAAACACAGGATATTAATGTTAGCTCTTGGGTTTTTAGTTGGCAGAGGTCTGCACCCTGTCCACGCAGGAACCACAACCCTTGTCAGAGTAAGTCAGTAACGCATTTTAAATTAACCTATGGTCCCCTCTGATAGCTAGGCACAGAGCAGTCAGGCTTAACTTAAGAGGCATTGTGTAAACTATTTGCGCACACAACACACAGTAACACAATAAAAACCCTACAGAAGTACTCCACACCAGTTTAGAAAATTAGCCAATATTTTGTATGAGTAAAACAATATCAGAACGAAAAAAATCCAATAAGTGGAAGTTAAAATATAAATTCATAAAGATTAAACTGTTTTGTAGTGCTTAGAAACAAATAACGATAACTGGGGCTATTTGGTTACGCTTGACCGGGGCAAATTCAAAAGTTCAGGCTGACTGCGATGGAGCGCGTGTTGGATACAAGGACCAGCCATGGTCTGCTGAACAGTACCTTGGATGCATCAATGCCAAGGGCAGTGCATGGCGCAA
The DNA here is from genome assembly GCF_964263255.1 of Lissotriton vulgaris. Taxonomy (NCBI): domain Eukaryota; kingdom Metazoa; phylum Chordata; class Amphibia; order Caudata; family Salamandridae; genus Lissotriton; species Lissotriton vulgaris. The sequence goes on from NW_028249141.1 coordinate 51,437, forward strand.
GGATGGCAATGCATTGCTGTCGATCTTATAGATGGGGCGATGCAATGGTTCCGAGCTGCGCAAACTCGAGGATGAATCGAAAATCAAGATGCGATGAACATCAGGGTGATGTGTCGTTGTCGAACCGCTGGGCTGTAGGCGATGCGCGCAACACAAAGCGATGCGTTGACGCCAAACCGTGTATAGTCGGAGATGCGTCAGAAACTAGGGACATTGCTACGTGCAGTTGTGATGCAGTGTCTGTGGTTTGTGCAGCAATGTGTTGGTGTAGAAGGAAATGCACTGGTTTGGACAAGTGCACCCAGCCGCGGCCGGCAGTGGGAGTACCTGCAGGTAGGCGTGGGCGGAAAATCCGTTCCGCTCGCGGATTTTGCGGATTTTCGGGAAATCCGCAATCCGCGAGATTTGCGAATTTCCCGCAAAATCCGCAAATCCGCGAGCAGCGGATTTTGCTCGCACTGCTCGCACTGTTCGCGTGAGTTCGCGCCCCGCGAATAAGTGCAAAATTGCAGAAATACGATCTTGGCAAAACTGAAAGTAACTACTTACCAGGTTCAAAAGTTCAGGCACATCATTAGTAGCCATTTCCTGTAGTGCTTCCTGAGGGGCCCCTCCAGAGTTCAGTTGCCAGTTGAAACTATTATGTGACCCTGCTCTGAACCTCAGAATAGTTACACATATGCCACAAAGGTCCTGAATTACAGCTAAGGGAGACAAGCAGGAGCCAGGCTGGAGGTTAAAATCCATTAATCAGCCCCTAATTCATTATTGTCAGTTGGGGCAGGGCAGGTGTTGTAACTAATTTTGCAACAATGAAAGCACTTAGCAAGTGCAAAAGATCACTAATCAGGGCGCACTAAGGAAGCAGGTGCCAGCTAAAAAAATATTCTGTGACACATTAATCAGCCCCAAATTAATTCAGGTCACTTGAGGCAGGGAAGGTGTGCTTTGCTTTGCCGAAAATAATGTACACTGGACAACCAGAGGGTGTAGTGATGAAACAGAGGGTGGCATGGGTGGGCCAGAGGGTGGCATGAGTAGTCAGAGAGTGGCAGTGGTGACAGAGAGTGGCAGTGATGAAGAAGAGTGTCCCAAACAGGCTGGACACGTAGAAACAACAAGTTCGCAAAACTTGCGACCCGACAGGTAAGTTCGCAAATTGCGAAATTGTAAAAACCCTCGCGAACTGGCAGAAACACGGGCGAACACAAAAAAAAAAAAAATCCGCAAATTCGCGGATTTTGCGGATTGCGAATCCGCAAATCCGCAAAATTCACGGATTGCCAATCCGCAAAATCCGCTCATGCTTACCTGCAGGGCGGTGACGTGGGGAGGGGCAGGGTAGGGGGTAGTAATGCATGGATTACGGAGCTTCCCAGGTAAATAAACATTTAAATAAATAAAACTAATTTTGTTGAGTGCACTGCATCCCCAAATGCGATGCAGTGCGCGCAACGAAAATCGTTTTATTTATTTCAATGTTCACTTACCTGTAAAACTCCGTAATCCATACATCACTACCCCCCACCCTGCCCCTCCCCCTCCCCACGTTACCACCCTGCAGGTACTCCCACTGCCGGCTGTGGCTGAGTGCACCGTCGTCAATCTCAAGAAGTTCTGGGTTGCAGCACTGGAAACCCACTCCCAAGTGTCCAGGACTGGATTGGAATCACGCCACTGGGCAGAGCAGGACTCAATACACACATAGTCCATGTGCTGGTTGCAGGATTAAATCTTTGATAATCCCTGAGATTTCAGAAACAGGTGGCAAGCCAACAAGCCCTTGGAGATACTTTGGTTTTGGGATGTAGAGATGCTGAAACAGTCCTTCTAACTCCAAGGCAAGAAGCAGCAGGCCAACACAGAAAAGCAGTTCAGCAAAGTGGTAGTCATTCCGTGAAGAAGAACAGTGCATCTTCCTCATAGAATGTCCTCAGTTACAGTAGTGCTTTTAGTTGATGGTGTCAGAGGCGGTAATCAGTCAGAATATCGAATTTTTAATATCGAAATGGCAAAATATGGAGTCTAAAAAATAGAATGGACATAATATCGACTTGCAAGAATATAGTGGTGCAGAACATCGAAATGCAGGTAAAAAATATTGTTTTTAATAGTATGGAAGGTAGTAATATTGACAGTCATAATATAGTTATTAAAAATATTTTTAAAAATATAGTTTTTTAAGTGTTAGTATATGTGTTAAAAGTATGTATTATTTTTGTAATGCATGTTTGAATTTTTTAAAAAGAAGGAATTTTAATTACTTTCATTTTTGTGTAATTTAAATCCGTAGCGGGTTGTGGGTTTATAGGGGAATAGGGTGGGAAGTAATTTATTTATAATATATTTTCTAGAAATATTTAGACATAACTAATTATATGTTAATTATTTTTTGCGCAATTTATTTCTGTAGCAGGTTGTGGGTTTATAGGGGAATAGGGTGGTAAGTAATTTAATTGAAATGAATTTATTATTTTATTAATTAATAATTTAGTCTTTAATAATTTACATCGTTAATTAAGTTAATTAAGTTAATTAATTCATTATTAAATATACATCGATTAATAACAATTAATAATTAATTGGTAATTATGTTAATTGTGTTAATTTATGTTCATTAATTAGTAATTAATTAGATAATAATCATTACTTATTTTGTAAATATGTTAATTGTGTACTTTTTTTAGGAGTTGGGTGGGGGTTAATAGGGGAGTAGGGTAGGAAGTACCTTAGTTTTAATACAATTTTTATTATTTGTTATATTGTATTGATTAAAAGTTATTTTATAGTGTTAATTTTGTGAATTAATTTAGATTTGATGGTTATTAATTTTATTGTTAATTGTAATACGTTAATCAATTAATTTTTAATTAATTATGTTAATTTATCAATATTTTACAATATTGAAGGTGACATTTATAGGGTAAAATAGTGGGAGGTAAATGAATTTTGAACAAATATTTACTTGTTAATTAATGTCATTATATGGCAGGAGTGGATATACTAAATTATTCTCCAATGCTATCCAACACTTTCCCTACTGTTACACTTGGTGGAGTGGGAATATTAAATTATTCCCACCGGCTATCCAACACTTTCCCTACTGTTGCACTCGGTGGAGTGGGAATAGTAATTTTTACATCTCGCTATCCAACACTTTCTCTACTGTTGCACTCACTGGAGTGGGAATAGTAATTTTTACCCTTCCACTATCCACAACTTTCCCTTCTATTGCACTCACTGGAGTGGGAATAGTAATTTTTATCTACCCGCTATCCAACACTTTCCCTACTGTTGCACTCACTGGAGTAGGAATAGTAATTTTTACCCTCTTACTATCCAACACTTTCCCTACTATTGCACTCACTGGAGTGAGACTAGTCATTTTTACCGACCCGCTATCCAACACTTCTCTACTGTTGCACTCACTGGAGTGGGAATAGTAATTTTTGCCATCCCGCTATCCAACACTTTTCCTACTGTTGCACCCACTGGAGTGGGAATAGTAATTCTTACCTTCCGCTATCCAACACTTTCCCTACTGTTGCACTCACTGGAGTGGGAATAGTAATTTGTATCTACCCGCTATCCAACACTTTCCCTAGTGTACCACTAGTTGGAGTGGAAATAGTTATTTTATCCCATACACTTTGCAATGTTTCCAGTAATGTTATATTTAATGAAGTGTAAAATATTATTTTGTAAAAAATATTTATTTTAATGTTTTAACTTACTTATTAAATATATTTTATTTTTATATTATAGGTTTATATATATATATATATATATATATATATATGTTATTATATTTTAAATATTTAGTAATTAAAAATAGTAATTATTTTTTATATTAAGTTAATATATACAATAAATCATACAAATGAATGTTTATTTTTAAATGCATTTTATTTATTGTTTAATAATTTTCATTTAAAAAAAATAATTTTAAAGTATATTTTACTTAATTATATTGATAATTTAATTAATTTTATATTACTTTTAAGACATTTGAAAAATGTGATATTTTAGCAGAATATATTATTTACAACGCTATTTAAGATTCAATATTTTTGTACTTACCTGTTTGTAGATAGGAAGTCGATGTTCTGTCATTCTATATTTTTTCATCAATATTTGGTCAGGTCGATAATCTGCTCCTCGATATTCTGTCAGTGATCCATCAGAGGCCCAGTACTTGTACCCAGTTGGGCCTTTGAAGTACCCGACTTCCAAGAGATGCCTTTGAAGTGCATAAGAACCTGCCTTTCCTACCCTGACTCCAGACTCATGACAGGAGGCTACGCAACCCTTTGTGTGGGGACCGGACACAGCCCTTTCAGGTGTGTCAGCTCCTCCCTCCCATCCTGCTCTGGATGACCCATCAGCATGCAGATGACTACTCAGTCCAACTACTCTTCCTTTGTGTGTGGCTACCTAGAAGAAATGCAGGAAGCCAGCTGTCACCCACCCCAGATGTGTATTCCAAGGACAAACAGTAAGAAAATTCCAAGATTCTAGAATTGGCCCTTTTAAAAACTAGCTTCACCGTAAGCTGTGTTTTTAAATTGAGAGACCAAATTTGGGGACATCTTTTCCCAATTATAAAATGTAAGCCAATCTCGATGTTATCCTATGGGAGAGAGAGGGCTTACAGTAGTGAAAAACGAATTTAAGAGTGCTCCTGTACCAGGGCATGTAAACATTAAAAGTACTGTGGAGTATAATAGGCATCAGATATAATCTGATTTATGTATCACACATATGATAAGTCAAATGATATGATTATTTATATTGGAGCAGTATGTTAATTAGGGTAGTAAAATGCTCTCATTAGATCCTCTGTGAGTTTAAGGAATGTTAACTTGACAGGTTGAAGTGGTAGCTTAAAACTGCACGCACAAGCTCTGCATTGGCAGGCCTGAGACATGTTTAAAGGGCTACTTAATCAGGTGCACAATCAGTACTGCAGGCCCAATATCAGCATTAGATTTACAAGCCCTAGGCACATTTAGTGCACTTTACTAGGAACTTACAAGTAAATAAAACATGCCAATTATGGATTAACCACTATCAACATGGTTTAAGTAAAGAGCACATGTCCTTTAGCCGTGATAGACTACTCAGATTCCTTAGGCCAGCAAAAACGAAGTCTGCAAAAACAGGAGGTCAGGGGAAACCACATAAGGGATGCCAGATCTAATAATTAAGTTCGAGGAAAGAAACCACAGATCTGTGGCTTGTTCTGTTAATTAGAATATGGCCATGTTGAGGTCTTCTTCTTAAGTCTCGGTTTATGTGGTTGTTGAGAAGGAAGGTGATGTGATGTGATTTTCATCTTCCGTGGTTTTCATGAGATCTGCAGGTCCTGACCTGAACATTAGTCCTGTATGAAATGTTCTAATCTCTTGTATTTTATTTATCGCAATGTAAACCCTGTTTCTAGGTGCCTTAGGTTGGAGGAACGCTCTCTGTAACACTGCTACCATCAAGAGGGAAATAGTTTTTTTTTTAAGTTGTCATCTTTTTTCTAAAATAAAGAAAGTTAAATGTGCCGGATATCTGAAAAAGAAGACCTTTTTGGTACCTTGATAGCTGAACAATCTGCTCCCTAGTTTTACCCTTTTAAAAGTGAAGGACTTTAAACAGCAGCTGTGATAAGTTTGAAACTAACAAGGAGACACATTTCGAACATTTTTTAGATGAAAACAAGGTTGATTGAGACACAACATATGCTGCAACCTTGAAAGTTACTGTCTTATGGACAACTAGGCATGGTAGGACCCTTAAGCTTCCTGAGACTGATTCACATTCTCTTATGCCAAACAAGAGTCTTGCAGCATAGTTCTGAATGCACTGCATTCTGTAGAAAGACCAACATAAAATCAATTGCAAATGTTTTAACGCGAGTTGACAAACACATTCATGGAACAGGGGCAAGACTGATTTGCATATGGATGGGTCTGAACTGGGGTAGCGAAGTGAGCTGGAGAATGATGAAGGTATCAACACAGGTCTGTGACTGGGGGTGAGTGTATGAAAAGTTTCAGCGCTCCGTCCATCATCTCCTTGTGTTCGCTTTGTTCAAACACATTCGTGCAACAAATTTAAAAAGCCTGACCGTCTCCATAACACTCAGAGATGGAAAAATAGGTTTTAACGACAGCTGCAATTTGTTGGGTCAGGGACACGTCAGTGTCTACGATGATCCTCCAGTTTTGAGCATCTTCAGACGGGATTGGACATTGGCTCATCAAGACTCGTTGGATATTAGGAATCCAGTGCCAGAGAGCCCTTTTAGAAAAAATAATTTCTGTTTTAGATGGATTACATTTTTAATAATTGATTCTCAACCATCAGCGAACCAGGTCAAGGCTTGGGGCCAAATATGCTGGAAAGTCTCATTCTCAACTCCTAGGATCAGCAGTATTAGAATATCATCGGCATACATGTAGAATGACAACCCTACACCATGTAGTAGATGCACAAGAGGGAAACAGACCGATTAAACAATAGGAGGGAAAGTGCAGAGCCCTTGGTACTTTCAATTCGAGAGGACACAGTGGAGGCATATAAGGTGGGCAAGTCATCCTGTGTATGTGTGAATAGAGAGAACAGTTGGAAGAGGTGGCTAAACAGTTAACTAGCTCCTGGAGAAGAACCAAGAAATATACTACCAAAAGCTGCCTATAGGAACACCAGATCTCATTTTCATTCCTCATCCTTCCAGCCACATGCCTGGTTGTGAAACTGATTGGCTGAGTTGTCATCCTATAAAAAAATATATTTGCAAGAAGAAAGCATTGTGGGAATAGCAGAGCTTTCTCTTTCATACGAACGTTTCTTAGATTTAAGATCATATTAAACTTTATTCCCTAGGCAAGAGCCTTTTCGAACAGCTACAAAATCCTGTTTATAGTTCAGTGTGCCAGGCGCAGACTTCATCTGTCCATCCAATGTAAAGAAGCTCTCGCCTGCACTGTGACTCGACACAAGGGTGCTTCGAGGTGTGGGGGGTGAAACCGTTTTTAGCCCCGAACAACTTGTAATGTGGAACACAATCTAAGCAAATAGGGATCTTAGAGAATTTCTTCCTTCTATTACTCATTCCAGCATTGTCTGTTCCTCCTCTTTAATTTTATGGACCATCCCTTACCCTTACCCCCGCTGGTTGACAATGTCTTAATGTCATTGTTTCCTCCTAAACAACTGTTCAACCTAATATCATAGTGTCCTCCATCCAAGGTACACATTTCCTAATCTCATCACATCAGTGTGACCACATCTATTTGATGATTTGCTAGAGAGTTTGATGGTGTTTGCTGCATGCGACTTGTGCAATGTTTTTCCAGTGGTACTTGTGATGGGAACATCAATCACATGCTGTCTCGTCATAGACACCACAGTGCTGCTGTGGGGAGACAATTTGTGGGTGACTTTGCTCTGTGGGTGGGTTTTCCCGGAACTGAATTATTGTCCCCGAAGGTACCTTTTGTGTAATGCCAGTTCAAATAATACTGAAGAGAAGATGTTGTAAGTTGAGTGTCAGCTCAGCTTTCAAGATGAAGAAATTGCCCTTAAAGGTTATAGTGCACTTTTTACACCTGCAAGAATGTAATTTTTCTTCTTTTATGAAATGTGCCTCCTGGGCCTCGATTCTTAGTCAAGAGTCACGTTATTCAACAACTAGAAAAACAGCATATTTCGCAAATTATGAATTTCAGTTCGTAATAGCGGAAGTGAAGTTAAAGTGAATGTGTACTTGTGTAATGAAACTGGTGCTGATATGAAGCGCTCCAATACCTTAGAGTCGAGATCACGCTGTATATATATTACCTACTGGCGGTCGCCAGTAGGTAGTTATAGTTAGGATTATTTTCAATAGAAAATCTCAACATTCTATTATGAATAACTTTGGCGCTGGTTGAGGAATCTGCCGGAAAATTTCCTCAAATTTGCCTCGCGGCGCCCCGGTCCTTCCCTGACAGTTGGGGGGGATTTGTCAAGCGGGGGCCGAGATAAAAGGGGGGTCCCAAAACGTGTTTTCCCCATGTTAATTTCCATAGGGCGGTCAACCTCACTTTTAACCCGAACGGCTGAATGGATTTCCACCAAACTTGGCAAAATTGTAGGGACTAGTAGCCCGATGTGCCTTTTGCTATGTCTCAAGATATGTGCTCCAGTGGATGTTGAGTAATTTAGGTTTAAAAAAATATATATATCTATAAGCGCTCCCCGGTACGCGCACCGGGGCGCTAACCAGCGCACTATGCGAGTTCGCGCGCGGAAAGCGGATTGGCTCTCGGGTGTCTGTCAACATTCCAAACAGTCCGGAGCGGCCGCCATCTTGTGTCTCGGTAGGACACAAGAGGTGGCAAAAACAAAGGGGGAAATGACCATAAGGGGGCAGAGTAGACCCCCCTGACCCCCTAGGTTTGATGTGGGGGCTATAAAAGGGCCCAGCGGGGTAAAAAAATAAAACAATTAATTTGATTTGCCCGGTAGGCGCACCGCGGAGCGTACAGGGAAGCATACCATGGGGAAAAAAGAATGATAGAGTTTTTAAAAAATGTAGCCTTTTTTATAATTTGGAGGTAGTTCTAAAAAGAACTGTTTTTTTTCTTCTTTTTGTTGTTTTATATTTTTTTAATGTTTTTTGAACATTTTGTACTTTTTTTGGCTTTTATGAACTATTTTATATTTTTTTGTTATTTTTATGGGGAGAAACAAAAAACAGGGAATTGAAAATGGCTCAACTGGAGCAAAAAAAAATCAGGAAAATATTATGTTTTTTGGGGGCAATTGTGGTTGTCACCAGCAAGGAGGATGAGCTTTATGCTCTGCTCACCATAGGAGATGGTCTTACCACAAAAAATACATGTGATCCTGAATTCACCAAACCATGGTTGTATGTAAGGGATCGTCTCCCTTGTCTCTGGTCCCGATGGAGTGGGTTGCTTTCTTTTGGAGGTGCTGGGTGAAGATTGGGGAGGGTTACTGGCCAGTTCTCTCACCTCTGCGGCAACATAGTTGTTGGGATGCTTGCGCTGCATGTGCCTAATCATGGTGTTATTACCAAATGAATATTTTTTATTAGGGTTCCCCCTTGAAAGTTCAATGCCAGAGATTTGGCAAGTCACCTTTGGCGTAATCACTTTCTTCTTGCCCTCTGGGATGGAAAAAAACTCCCATAAAATGTGCTGCTTTGGCCTGTATGGGGTATTGTCTTCTGGCAGCTACCTCCTCCCCTCCTCCTCCTCCTCTTCTTCTTGACCACCAATGTGATGTTGTGGTGGTCCTCTTGGTGGCGGTGGTGGTGGTGCAGATGCTCCAGCTGCTGCAGCTACTGTAGCCATTTTAAAGCACTAAATATTTCTCAAAGATCTCCAAACAGGTCTTCCTCAGTCAAAGGACAAAGTCAGAATAAGGAAAAAAGGTGGGGTCTTTCATCATTTGGAAAAAAAAACTGTCCTGAACCAATGAAGAGTGTTATTTTCAGGTCACATGACCCGAGGCGCTACTGCGACGTGCCCCCGGGCGCGCCCGGGGGCGCACCCCGGGTCGCGTCGCATAAGTGCGTCGGATGGATACGTTGCGCGATTGTATTCGCTCGAGTGCCTCCGGGTGCGCTTACGTCGTGCGTATCACACGGACGCGGCACGTCACAATGATGTTTTCGTTCGCGGCAATAGCGCTAATGGGACGCTCACTGGTGCGCGCCCTGGGGCGCGCTGGAAAACTGTGCTTTCCAGTGCGCACACAAGGGCGCGCACCGGGAGCGCTCCAGGGCAAAAAAAAATAGTATTATATAAATATACAATATAGGATTCATTATAAAAAATATTACATTTCATAGGTTTGAGGCCCTATATATAGTTAGGAATTAGCATTTAAAAAACCTATGAAATTCACTGAAAAAACCATAGGTTTCACACCAGTTATAGTTAGGAATTAGCATTTAAAAAGCCTAGTAAATTCACTGAAAAAAACATAGGTTTCACACCAGTTATAGTTAGCTGGAAATTTTACTGACATAAAACCATAGAAATTCCAACGTTATAGTTAGTTGGACTCACTATAACAAGCGCGCCTGCAATGCACTGCTGATGACGTCACATATTACATCACTTATGACATCGTCAGTGACATCACTAATGACATCACTTATGACACCATCCTTGTGAAAGAGTGACAGACCTCCTTTTAGTGTAATGTAACCCTTGAAATAGATATTCAAAAATAGAAACTAACATTTTCAAAAAAATGGAGACACCCATACCAGTTACAACAACCAATTCAGTAATTCCACCATCTATATACACATCCACTCATTTACCAACAGTTCTATATAGTCACTCATACATATACTCACTCATCATATGTAGTGATACATCTATACATCCTGTTATACACCGACAGTCATCCAAAAGTTACTCACACACATACTCACACATGCAAATAAATTATTGAACATCCATTTATTTGCATATAAAACTACACACACACTACCTCTTTACTTCTAAGGAAACTTACACATATTTACTCTCTTAAAGAATCACTTATATAAACACATACTTATTTAAACAGGAACTCTTACAATCTCTTACTCTCACATATACTCACTTATATACATCAAAACTCACATACACTAGATTAAAATATGTCGTTACTAAAAAACACAATAGTGAGACAGTCATTCACTCACTAACACACACATATACACACTCATCCACCCATACAGTCCTGCACATATGCTGTCTTCAAAACACATACAGTGAGTCAGTCACCAACCCATGCAGCTACTTACACAAAGTGAAACACTGATACATATATTTCAATATTTAAAAGTTACTCGCTAATATATGTATTCAATAAAATACACTTAATAAGGCAGTTAACCAATCATTTTTTTAAAAAAAAACATCCATTTACACACTTGGGAAGCCAATTTGAGTCGCACACGCTGCACTGAATTTGTGATTCTTTAATGAGAGCAGTGTTAGGCAGACTAGGATTTTGCTGGTGACCTGACGCGTTTCGTTGACGGCTGTCAACTTCTTCAGAGGTGTTTGCTGCAAGTTGAGGGCTCGTGTGGAGTTACTTCTGCTTTTATTGGCATGGCTGGCCCTCTAGTGGACGCTTGTGTGCGCTTGCTCAGCATGCTGGTATCGGTAGTTCCACTACCCTCTCCTTGCTTGCTGCCGGATGTCAGTCTGTCTCTCTCTGGCACCGGAGGTGTCCAGAAGTGTAGCTCCTCTACTGAAACTCATTTTGAAAGTTTGTGGAGGTTATAGTGCACATTTTACGCCTGCGAGGATGTAATTTTTCTTCTTTTATGAAATGTGCCCCTTGGGCCTCGATTCTTAGTCAAGAGTCACGTTATTCAACAACTAGAAAAACAGCATATTTCGTAAATGTGAATTCGTTTCGTAATAGCGGAAGTGAAGTTAAAGTGAATGTGTACTTGTGTAATGAAACTGGTGCTGATATGAAGCGCTCCAATACCTTAGAGTTGAGATCGCGCTGTATACATATGTGTATATATATATATATATATATATATATATATATATATATATATATATATATATATATATATATATATATATATATATATATATATATATATATATATATATATATATATATATATATATATGTGTGTTGAAATAAATCCAACTGAGAGCTAATCTTTGATACTCAGAGAATATGATGTTTTATAAATGTCATCCTCACTCATAGGTTTGACTTAGATAAAGGTAGAAGGGAAATCACAATTTGCTTTTTTTCTGATCTGTTTTAGTTCTTCTGAATGTTGTTCTTTCTGATTGGCTCACTTTGAGAAGCTGGCATGATACACTAAAGAAACAGGTTTCAAGAACTATTGTGGACGTATTATGAGTGTAATGTACATTTTTTCTGATGAAAAATATACTGTTTCAAGAGAGTGACAAATGGCAGATATAGGTTCCCTATTAGGAAGATCCAGCATGGTATAAACTCCCCCACAACCTAAGCCTTTTGGCTACCAGATGTGTTCTTATCAGTTTCCAAGGAATTCCAGGCCATTGCCATCTCAGTTTTCCCGGGTTAGCCCACGGAGCAGCATGACTGAGCGTCTGGGGAGGATCCCCAGATGAACAGCTCACAGTGCTAGCAAGTCTGTAAATAATGAATGCTAACCAGATAGAAGGCAAGGCACCCCAGGCCGGTTCCTCCTACCCATTTCCAGCTATTTTATTAATTCCCTTCCCTTTGAAATGTGTGTAGAGGTAAATGTCCAGAAAAGGATATTTGCAGGTTTTTAAATAGTTTTCTTTCTAATCCAGCATGTCATATTATTTCATTATTTCCAGGCAGACAAAAAATCAGTCTCACATAAGATGAAATCTAACAGAAGTAACTTAATTCTCCTTTTTGGTTTGATCAGTTCAGGTCTGATAAAGCCATTTTGGCATCAAGAGTTGCCATTGCTAGGAGTTTATGGTCATATAATGTTCCTGCATGGGATTGTGGCTGCAGTGGTTCCGAGCACGTGAGCTGGAAGACAAGGAGATAGAAGAACTGATGTTACTGCATACCCACATAGCCTGTATATGTGTAACTGGCTGCATTTTGTCCATGCCTGAAAGAGTTAACTTACTCTTTGTTGAATATCTTCTACTCCCAGGGTCACCCGGTGACCAGACACAAACAGAAGTACCCCCACGGTAGAAGGGATGTGCGGGTCAGGGCAGGTAGGGCACCATATTTTATCAAAACAAAAAACAAAAACAGATCGAATTCTCTAAGCAGGTGGAATTTCTCCCAGTTGATAATAATAAAGTTCCTCATAGCTATAATTAATTCAGAAAATAGCACATATATTCAGGCTTTTAAGTGGGGTAAAACATTGGGTGTAGGGGGTCTCTAAAATGGTCGTGGCCTAAAACGTAAACTACATTTCTGTGATTTCCATAGTGTGCCACCCGACTGGATACTGGTGTCTCTCTGAGCTTTTGGTTATTAAATTCAGATATATAACACAAAAACTGACAAACGCCTAAAACCAGCCTGACCACTGGCTTTGTCAATGGTTGTCTCTGTGTGTCCAGCAGAGAGGCCAAGGATTGGATGGCCATGTATTCTTAACTCGTTTTTGACCCACTGACAGACACGTGAGAAGCATGTACTGCCTTCAGCCGCAGTTCCAGAGTTCAAAATTCTTGCACTTTGAGGCGAATGAGACCAAAGGATGCAGTGGACAAAACTAATGTGGTACATGAAAAAAAAAATACAAAAACACAGCATCCTGGAAATAGCTAGCGCTATGATGGAGTGCAACATTATGTAATACATGTGAATTGTAAACATGAACTAAATAATCCTCTCATGCACCACCTCTCCTCTCATGCACCCCTCCTACTCTCATGCACCGCCTCTCCTCTCATGCACCACCTCTCCTCTCATGCACCCCCTCTACTCTCATGCACTGCCTCTCCTCTCATGCACCACATCTCCTCACATGCACAGCCTGTCCTCTCCTGCACCACCGGTCCTCTCATTCACCACCTGTCCTATAATGCACCACCGGTCCTCTCATTCACCACCTCTCCTTTTGTGCAGCACCTCTTGTCTCATGCACCCTATCTCCTCTCATGCACCCTATCTCCTCTCATGCACCATCTCTCCTCTCATGCACACCTTCTCCTCTCATGCCCCACCTCTCCTCTCATGCACCCCTTCTCCTCTCATGCACCCCTTCTCCTCTTATGCACCACCTCTCCTCTCATGCCTTACTTCTCCTCTCATGCACCACCTCCCCTGTCATGCACCACCTCTTGTCTCATGCACCACCTCTCCTCTCATGCACCACCTCTACTCTCATGCACACATCTCCTCTCATGCACCACTTCTTCTCTCATGCACCACATCTCCTCACATGCACCACCTCTTCTCTCGTGCACCATCTCTACGCTCATGCACCACCTCTCCTCTCATGCACCACCTCTCCTCTTGTGCACCACCTGTCCTCTCATGCACCACCTGTCCTCTCATGCCCCACCGCTCCTCATGCCCCACCTGTCCTCTCATGAACCACCTGTCCTCTAATTCACCACCTCTCCTCTCATGCACCACCTCTTCTCTTGTGCACCACCTCTTCTCTCGTGCACCATCTCTACGCTCATGCACCACCTCTCCTCTCATTCACCACCTCTCCTCTCGTGCACCACCTGTCCTCTCATGCACCACCTGTCCTCTCATGCCCCACCGCTCCTCATGCCCCACCTGTCCTCTCATGAACCACCTGTCCTCTCATGCACCACATCTCCTTTCATGTAAAACCTCTTCTCTCATGTGCTACCTCTCCTCTCATGCATCACCTGTTCTTTCATGCACCATCTCTCCTCTCGTGCACCATCTCTACTCTTGTGCACCATGTCTCCCCTTGTGCACCACCTCTCCTCTTGTGCACCACCTCTCCTCTCACGCACCACCTCTCCTCTCATGCACCACCTCTACTCTCATGCACCACATCTCCTCACATGCACAGCTTGTCCTCTCCTGTACCACCTGTCCTATAATGCACCACCGGTCCTCTCATTCACCACCTCTCCTCTTGTGCACTACCTCTTCTCTCATGCACCCCTTCTATTCTTATGAACCACCTCTCCTCTCATGCACACTTTCACCTCTCATGCACCCCTTCTCCTATCATGCACCCCTTCTCCTCTCATGCACCACCTCTCCTCTCATGCACCCATTCTCCTCTCATGCACCCCTTCTCCTCTCATGCACCCCCTCTCCTCTCATGCCTTTCCTCTCCTCTCATGCACCACCTCCCCTTTCATGCACCACCTCTTGTCTCATGCACCACCTCTCCTCTCATGCACCACTTCTCCTCCCATGCACCACATCTCCTCACATGCACTACCTGTCCTCTCCTGCACCACCTGGCCTCTAATTCAACACCTCTCCTCTCTTGCACCATCTCAACGCTCATGCACCACCTGTCCTTTCATGCACCACCTGTCCTTTCATGCACCACCTCTCATTTCATGCACCACCTCTTATCTCATGCACCACCTCTCCTCTCATGCACCACCTCTCCTCTCATGCACACCTCTCCTCTCATGCACCACTTCTCCTCTCATGCACCACATCTCCTCACATGCACTACTTGTCCTCTCCTGCACCTGTCCTCTAATTCCCCACTCCTCCTCTCATGCACCACCTCTTCTCTCGTGCACCACCTCTTCTCTCGTGCACCATCTCTACGCTCATGCACCACCTCTCCTTTCATGCACCACCTCTCCTCTCATGCACCATCTCTCCTCTTGTGCACCATCACTCCTCTCGTGCACCACGTCTCCCCTTGTGCACCACCTCTTCTCTTGTGCACCACCTCTCCTCTCATGCACCACCTCTCCTCTCATGCACCACCTCTTCTCTCGTGCACCACCTGTCCTCTCATGCACCACCTGTCCTCTCATGCCCCACCTGTTTTCTCATGAACCACCTGTCCTCTCATGCACCACATCTCCTCTCATGTACCACCTCTTCTCTAATGTGCTACCTCTCCTCTCATGCACCACCTGTTCTTTCATGCACCATCTCTCCTCTCGTGCACCATCTCTCCTCTCGTGCACCACGTCTCCCCTTGTGCACCACCTCTTCTCTTGTGCACCACCTCTCCTCTCATGCACCACCTCACCTCTCATGCACCACCTCTTCTCTCGTGCACCACCTCTCTCATGCACCACCTGTCCTCTCATGCCCCACCGCTCCTCTCATGCCCCACCTGTCCTCTCATGAACCACCTGTCCTCTCATACTCCACATCTCCTCTCATGTACCACCTCTTCTCTAATGTGCTACCTCTCCTCTCATGCACCACCTGTTCTTTCATGCACCATCTCTCCTCTCGTGCACTATCTCTCCTCTCGTGCACCACGTCTCCCCTTGTGCACTACCTCTCCTCTTGTGCACCACCTCTCCTCTCATGCACTACCACTCCTCTCATGCACCACCTCTCCTCTCGTTCACCACCTGTCCTCTCATGCACCACCTGTCCTCTCATGCCCCACCGCTCCTCATGCCCCACCTGTCCTCTCATGAACCACCTGTCCTCTCATGCACCACATCTCCTCTCATGTACCACCTCTTCTCTCATGTGCTACCTCTCCTCTCATGCACCCCCTTTTCTTTCATGCACCATCTCTCCTCTCCCGCAGCATGTCTCCCATTGTGCACCACCTCTCCTCTCTTGCACCACCGTGTCCTCTCATGCCCTACCTGCCCTCTCATGCCACATCTTCTCTTGTGCACCACCTCATGCATCACCTCTCCTCTTACACAACACGACATGCTCACTACTCACCTTCCTCTGTTGAAACCACTAATCTGCCATTGCAGAACCCTCACTCAACAGCAATGGATATGACTCCACTAACCAGTAGCTGCTGCATATGCACTAGCTGCCTTCTGGTACACCACCACTCCGCGTCTGTGCACCGCCATAGCGCCTCTTTTAAAACCCTATCAGCTACATCCATCCACTTGGTACAGCTCTACTCCAGCTGCATGGTTGAATATTTGTTCATTTATAAAGAACATGCTTTCTGTTGCAAGTACCGCGAGTTGAGCTGAAAATAACCCAAATATTCTGGGGGAGTGGGATCTGTTACACCTAAGTTCACCACCTGCTTTTTCACTATTACGCTTGTTCTGCTGCCCCCATTTCTTCCATTCATATCTTACTTTGCTATTTAACCCTTTCACTTCACTGTGTTGCTGTGGTACAACTTCCTCGCTTCACACTCCTCTTTGGCAGTGCCAGCTCTATTTCCTGATCAAGGCTGCATAATCATTAAGCACAATAGGCAATGTCTGATTTGTTTATTTTAACTGTGTGCTACTTTGTACCTATTGTGTGCCTCCAGAATGAAGTTATGTGTAAAACTGCTCTTAGGTTCCTTCCCTTTCGTGTTATTTATAGCTGTGCCTCTTGCTTACGTTTCCTTTCTATTTCATTTAACGAAGTCACCGTCTTACCTCTGCTTTCTGTATCTTATGAACTCATTTGTTTTATTTCCTTGGTTCCTTCCTCCTTTTCCTTTGGTCTGTGTACTTGGCACGTGCATTGACGTCATTAAGGGGTCTCTTACCCCCTGATTTAGAAGTGTCGAAATAAATTCCAAAAACATGGGGGCATCTCATCCTTATGTACGTTTTTATTTTACTAATAGTAATAATAATCTATTGTTGACTATTAGTGTAATAAAAAATGATCACCAGGATCTGGAAAGTGTCCTTTGCTGGCAACTGAGGTAAGTAAAAAATGCTATTAAAAATACATTGTATGTATGCTTAACGCTCAGGGTGTATTTGAGAGTGGGAGTGACAGCATGCATATGCTTGAGCATATGAGAAAGTGAGTGAGAGTCAGTGACTGGTAGTGAGTGAGATTGGGTGACAATAACTCAGTATGAGTGAGTGAGAATGAGTGATTGCAAGTGAATTAGAGTGAGTGAGAATGAATTAGTAAGAATTAATGTGAGGTAGCGTTAGAGTGTGAGTGAGCATGAGTGTGAGCTATTAACAATGAGTGAGTGAAATTGTGAGTGAGTCAGTGAGTGAGAATACGTTAGAATGAGTTAGAGTGAGTACATGTAAGTTAGAATGTGTACACAAGTGATAGCAAGAGTGAAAGTGAGTAAATGAGAATGATTGAAAATAAACAAGAGAAAGTGAGTAAGTGTGAGTGACTCAAAGTAACAGTGAGTGAGAGTTCATGCAAATGAGCGTGAATATGAAAGTGAGTGCAAGAAATTGAGTGAGAATGAATGAGATGGGTGCAAGTGGCTGAGAATGAATGAGTGAGTGTGTGAGCGAATGAATATAATTGAGGGTGATACAAATGTAGTGTGATGCATACTGGTCTACCGTTGTCCCTGGTATACTACTGGCAATTCTTTCTGATACAGGCACCCATGGCAAAACACTGTCACTGTGGGCAGATCTTAGCATGACAGGCCCCTATGAGAAAATACTGGCAGTTAGGGTATCAGCAGCAAGGTGATGGAACCACTGGCAAGGGCTCAGGCCACATCCCAATTGATTGTTATTTTGCAAACCATGCCACCTCAGTTTGGGCCCAGCCATATGCAAATTATTCTTGTCCCTACTTCCATGGGAACAGTCCTGCCCGAACTGCCAGGCCTGATCTACCCTGCACCAGAACATATGCAACCCAGGGCGATTTCACCATTCCTAGAGCTCAGCCAGGTATAGCTTTATTCCAGTGGCACAGTGACATGGGACCCACAACGAGGAATTTCTTTCAAAATTGGGGCATCAAAAACAAGGTGATGGAACCCTTGAAATATTCTCAGCTGCTGGCTATCACTTGGGACTGCATCCCAACACTTTATTTTCGCTTACCATGCCACCTCAATTGGAACCCAGCCATATGCAAATCAGTCATATATCAAATATTTAGAGGCTGAGACACTTCTTTTTTAAGGTGGGCTATTGCAATACACAGTGTGTATGCTATACACAAATTGGATGTTGCTGTTAGGGTATTTACAAACCCACACTGTTAGACCTGTCAGCCTCAGGGTGACTGTCCCCCAAGCTTTATGCCTTCTCCCATTCTGTTTGGATTAAGTTATTTTGTTGTCCTTAGGACTCTGTGCACTTTACCATTGCTAACCAGTGTTAAAGTTCTTGTGCTCACTCCCAAAAATATAGAAGCATTGGTTTCCAACTGATTAGCATATTTAATTTAATTGTAAGCCCCTAGTAAAGTGGTATACCATATACTTAGGGCTGGTAAATTAAACACTACTAGTTGTCCTGCAGCACTTCTTATGCCTCCCATCTAACTAGCCCCTTAAAACATGCCTCAGACCTGAGATTGTAGCCAGTGTACAGTTCCAAACTGCCAATTAGATCTGGCAAAATAAACCCCTTGCCAGGTCTATAATCTCCCTTTTTATTACATATAAGTCACCCTTAAGGTAGGTCCTAAACAGACCATACAGCAGGGTGCATTGCATTTTAAATGTTAGATATGTACTTTTAATTTTCACATGTCCTGGTAGTGAAAAACCTGCAAACTCGTTTTTCAATTCTGGGAGGGCTACCCCTCTCATTAAATAACATTGGATTACCTTATTACTTTTTAGGAGCAGGTGTAAATGTCATGTGTTGTCTATCAATTGTAATTTAGAATCCTCCTTAATGATAAAGTCAGATTTTGAGTTCTCTTGCGAGCTCCCCCAGAGACAGTTCTCCTCTACAGCTTGCCCGAAGTCCAAGATCCTCTGCTGCCTGTCTACCTGCTGCCCTCTGCTATATCCTAATTTTTCTGCCCTCTGTTATGCCTTTTCACTTGGTTTTTCTGCCCTCTGTTTTGCCTTTTTTCTATTAGTTTCTAGACCTTCTGTGTTGCCCTCTTCTGCACTGTTTTGCCTTTTCTGCTAATTTCTTCCTTCTTCCCACCATTTTCCCCCCTCCCGCCTCCCAGCAACCAGCCCTTCATCACAGAACATTCTTAATGTAGGCGGCAGCGTGACCCCCTTTAGCAGGTCCTCATGCTAGCTCCCCTTGCCCTGTCCAGCTTCCCCGCAGTGTGCTACCCTCTGCTGCCTGTCTACATGCTGCCCTCTGTTTGTGCCTCCTCTGCTCATATCTTGCTCTTTTTTGCCTTTTCAGCTTGTTTTTTTTTACCTTTGTCTTGCCCATTTCTGCCCTCTGTTTTGGCTTTTCTGCTCAGTTCTATGCCCTCTGTTTCGCCTTTCTGTTAAAAATGTTTCCCTCTGTTTGGCCATCTTCTTCACTGTTATGACTTTTCTACTTGTTTTTCTATCCTCTGTTTTGCCTTTTCTGTTCATTTTCTGCCCCATGCTTTGCCTTTTTGCTTGCTTTTCTACCATCTGTTATGCCTTTTCTGCTCACCTTTCTGCCCTCTGCTTTGCCTTCTCCTGCTCTGTTTTGTCTCATCTTCTCATTCTCATTTCTTGCTCTGTTTTGCCATCTCTGCTTGTTTTTCTGCCCTCTGTTTTGCCTTCTTCTGCTCATTTTTCTGCCCTCTGTTTTGCCCTTCCTGATCATTTTTCTTCCCTCTGTTTTGCCTTTCTGCTAATTTTCTGCCCTCTGTTTTGCTTTTCTGTTCGTTCTTCTATCCTCTGTTTTGCCATTTTCTGCTAGTTTTTCTGCCCTCTGTTTTGTTTTCTGCTTGTTTCTCTGTCCTCTGTTTTGCCTTTTTTTCTCATTTGTCTGCCCTTTGTTTGTGCCTCTTCTGCTCGCACACCCGCATTCCATCGAATGGCATTACCGGAAAAAAGATCTCCGGTAAGAAGCCTCCTCAAGGTTGCCCTTCGACCATTGCAGCGCTGGTCCGACAAGGAGCTTGCCCAATGATGAAGCATGACACCCACAAGGGTGTGTGAGGGTACTTGCTCCTAGTGGAGCATACCCCACCTCTGTTTTACTGTACCTAAACACATCCATTCCACTGTTGGTCTATAGGAACTACATACTCTTGTATATAACGTTTGGCAGATGAGCCATCCAAGCATTATAGGGGCCGGCTTTTGCACAGCCCCAATTTTACTTCAAAGTCGCTGTTTCAACTCACACACAAAGTACTTCATACTAGCCTAATGTGATTGCAGGCAGCCTAAAACCAGGGAAGAGGGGCAGAAAATCCCCAAAAACATCTGTTGGGGGGAAATACTCCAGAAGTTTCTTCTATTTTAAAGCTGACGCTAGCTATAAAACTCGGATCCTCAGACCCACTCTTCAGTTCTCTTCTGAACCTGCGGAAGGACTCTCAGAGGCCTGCCTTGCTGCCTGTGGACTGCTGTGTACTTCAAATGACTGCCCTGCTGTGCTAAAACGACTGCCTCGCTGCTTGAGACCTGATTTCATGCTTGACCCCAAGATTTCCAGTGTGCCTTTAAGAGCTAGTTGGCTGGCCTTCCGATCAGAGCCTCAGGGACAGAAAAGGCTCCAGCCATCTTGATCCTACACCTGAACCCAACCCGACTGGGTCCTGACTCTACAAGTGGTGCCCCTCCAGCCCTGGACCATTAGAAGTGGTGCTAAAGGCACACCGATAGCCCAAATCCAAAACATAGACTTGAAAGATTTTCAGCCAAAAAGTGCTTTAAGAAACAGGAGGAAACCGGGACCTACCTGCTCACCAATTCATCCAAGTTGCATTGCCGTTTTGCCTGACTTTGTTGATAGCTTTTGCTCCACAGCAGCAAATCGTGTTCAGCGGCTCCTCACAGAAGGAGTATATAGCCTCGTGGAGTCCTCATCAGCTACAGGCTGCAGGTTTGTTCTGCTCAATATCTTCAACTTCAGAAAAAGAGACCTAACTCCAAATGGACACAATCTTCACGGTAAACAATTCCAGCAGCTCCCTGATGATACCACCTCCTCCTTGGACCCCGCTGTCTGCCTTGACCCGCTGAACTCTACCTTCTCAGATGTTTTTCTTCTAAAAGTCCGAAGGTGACTGAAGACCAGGCCCAATTCCCTTCGTTTTTCCGATCTACACTTCCATCACGGGTGACCAAAACTTTAAACTTTGCCCTTTCTCACGTGACCAGACGTCTGCGGTTGGCACTTTGATCTTTTAGGCACCTTTTTCACTTTAAAGTTCATAACTCCGCTTCTACTGATTGGGTTTTTATTGTTTGGTTGTCAAATATTTTATTGCAATTCCCTCTATTTTTCGGAATTGTTGTGGGATTTTCCTTGTGTTGTGGTTTCACTTTATTACGGATTGTGTGCTGCATATATACTTTACTCATGTTCTCAATGTTAAGCCTGACAGATTTTGTGCCAAACTACCAGAGGGGTAAGCACAGGTTAATTTAGTGTCTTTTTCTGGGTTCACACTGACAGGCGTGTGGCTGTTGCTAAAGTAGGGTTTCACCACCTCAACTAACAACCCAATTTATCATACCCACATCTTCTTGATCAAACACTTCCCGGCAAAGAGCATTTTTCTTGTCCAGAGAGTCAATCTAATCCATGAGGCAACAGCAAACATGAATTAATATTTTACAATCTGTTATTTTTTTGTATTTACTTTTGAACTTTTCTATGCGTTTTTGACAGTTGCCTTTATACTGCTTTAGAAATGTAGTTATTCACATGATCCTTCCCTTTGTTTTATTATTTTAATGCTTGGTTAAATTTTGAATGGAACGTATAAGTTACAGATGGTAGCATGTTTCTTGCTACTAAAGACGGTTTTGTATTTCCTATATGTACTTTTTTATATGATGTGTAGGTGTTTACTAAATGAAAGATAAAGTTCTGCTGGCAAGGCACGATAGTAAGAGATTGAATGGGCTGATAGTTGCCTTTTAATTGCATATTTTTAGATATAGAAAGCTATTATTTATAAAGAATGGGTTGTTCTGTTGATATTGAAGATACTGGGGCTGGTCACAATGGCTTTTTAGAGTCTATAGACTAGTACTCATGAAATACTTTGTGAGTTAGCCTTAAGCATCTATTCAATTACGAGTAGTAAACATAGTAGGGAGTGTGCCCTCTTTGCACTCTTTCTAATAAGAGGGTTAGACCTTTTGTGGCCCCTTCACAAAGACATGCAAGAGTATTCCTGTAGTACTACCTCCTGTAGTTATAATGCTTGTGTGAATCCGACCCATCATGTGTTATGTGATAATATGTTGCACACTGCTATGCCTACAGTTGAAGGAACATCTTAAAATGTGTGTGGTCCTGAGTGTGATGTAGATGCTGAAGATGTGGCATCAACAACTCAACCCCATATACATGAAAAGTCGTGATTCACAGCCGTAGGATCTGCAAATTACTTACTGTGGGGGAGAAGCTGGCAGATGGCTGGATTTTCAGATGATGTATGTAGGATTGGATGCTGCTTTGGCAACGGCAAGGAAGTAGACATTATCACTGTAGTTATTGGCAAGAAAAGTGTCAACAATTTGGGTACACAAAAACCATTCAATATCTTTTCCTGCAGCTCCTGGCACTTCAACGTATTTCCCTGCTTTGGTGTAAATAGTGAAGTGTTTAAGGAGTGACTCATATGCTCACACTCTCCGGGATGTTTTGGACAGGAATAACTTCCAATAGAAATGCTTCATTCTGTGAAAGAAAAGAGACAAAAGACTATGGACAATGTCCAGTCTTGGGGTTATGACTGAAGGGTATATACCAGGGAGTCTAGGGAAATCCTAGTTTCCCTTGAGGAAGAATTTCAAATTCTGTGATTAATAAAAAAGTGACTAAGGGCCATATGTATCAAAAAAGAGTCTTGCGATTCTCAAATTGCGATTTTTAGCGAATTACAATTAGAGAATCCCAAAATGCAATGTATGTAGGATTTACAAAAAGTGTTTGCGAATCCTACATATTCCTTATTTGCAAATCACAAATTGAGATTCGCAAATAGGGAACACGTTTCCATTCATTCCTATGGGCTTGGACAGTGGTCCCTGGACCCCTAGGGGTCCTTGACACATTTCCAGAGGGGGGCAGGCAGCAGTTTTAAAAGCACTACACAGTTCCTCGTATACTCAACTGTTTTCAAAGCAACAATAAAAGTTTCAAGATAACTCCAGTGATTAATGTACCTGCTGGAGAGAGAGATGGTAGTTTTGTCTATTGGCAGCTTTGACTCCTCTAAGGAAGTGCAGAGGTTTAATATGCCTGCTGCAAAGATAATGTACCATGCATTTAAAAAAACAATATTTTATGTGCCTAGCTCAGTGGATTATGGCTTTTGTCACAGAGCTTCTGTTGTTACTGTGCAGTTCATAAGTTACAATCGTAAACTAGCACAGTGAGCTATGAACTGCCATCAAAGAGCTGCATTCAAACTGCATGGTACAAGATAGTAAGTTATGTTTTCTCTCAGTCTTTCACTCTCCTGATGCTGCTTATAAAGGTTTATTTGGGTAGAAATACATTCTTATTATTAACGTCAGTTCTAACCACTGTTATGTACTGAATCCTGAGTTTGTGCTTCTCCAGACGAAGCATTCTTAAACAATGCCTACCAGTATAGATGACATGATTCCCACACCTTAAAGTCCCCTTTGCCTTATGTAACATTTTATATACACTGGTTTGCACATGTATGATTCATTGTCTGTGCCCTACACTGGTATGGGAGATGCTATGAAACACATGCAATACATGTGACAGAGGAGCTATGGAGAGATAAGAGGATGATAGTGAGGGAATCATTGAGGAGCCCCAACAAAAGATTGTTGTATCCTTCTACACAGTAAGTTCATCATTTGCTATGCTTTAAAAGCTAATACAATTCAATATATGATGGCAAATGTATGTGAAATGCACAATTTTTTCCAAATTTTCTTGGGGGGGGGGGGGACAGCCCCCCAAAGCTCCTGTTGTAGTGGTCACGCTCACTCACTACACTTGGTGCGCACAGTGGAGGGACTGTTCTGACAACATTTGCCAGGGCTGCCTTCGGTTTCCAGTACGGCCCTGCCAGAAGCAGGAGCCTCATAAAGCAAAATAAAAGCAAACATTGAAAAGTTAGTCACTGAGGTGCAGCACCAACCTTCCCATTAAAGTCTTTACATTTTTGCAAATGTTTTCAATAGAAAATAATCAAATCGTTAGCTATTTAGTATTTGTTTGATATGCACTTGTTTGTGTATTTTTTATGAACTTGTGTATTAATGTTTGAAATTTAAATAGCACAAATTGCTTGGGGGTCCCCGGCTTCAAGTAGTGACTTACTGGGGCTCTTCAGGAGTCAAAAGTTTGGGAACCACTGGGCTAGGAGGCCCATAGGAATGAATGGGGAGACTTTTCAATTTGCGATTACCAATTAGAGAATCGCAAATTGAGAATGCAATTTCAAGGTTGCAAGGGTGCCAAAAGGACACCCTGTTGCACCCCTGAAATATGCATCTGTGCACATTTTGAACACTACATGCCTAAGGGCATGTATGTGAGCCAAACGGCACTTTGAAAAAAGTGTTTTTTTCTAGAAAATCACAAATTACCACCAAATTGAAGTTGGTGGTAAATTGCGATTCCTTAAAGCCAAATAGCAAATTTCTGGTGCTTCCAGAATTGCATTTAAGGAATCGGAATTTGCAATTCCTTAATTGCATTCGCAAAATAAAGGATCTCAAATTTTGCGATTCCCTATTTTGCAATGGCCTTTTGGGATGATACATTCCAAACAGCTTTTTCCCATTCTCAAACAGACAGATTCTGAGAATTGGCCCATTTGCGAATGGGAAAAAGGCTTAATACATATGGCCCTAAATCACATTAATTTGTGGATGCTTTAATTTACTCACTTTATTATGAAGTCAGACCTTCTCTTTACATAAAGGTGAATAATAGATTATCTTTACTGCAGCCTGTTGCTTGGACATCTGTGACCACTGTTTTCACACTCTGCACAAAGTGTTCTTCCGAATAAGCTGGCCTTGTTTCAAAAAGGATGCCTTGTCAGCGCTTGTAGATTTCCTTAGTGACAAAAAGTTGTTTTTGTTGTCAGTTAACAGCAAACTGCATTCCTCGACACACAGGATCTGACAGGACATGTCCAATCAACTGCCCACGGTGGAGACACTTCACACATCCACAGCATTCAATGAACCTCCTTAAAGGAAGCCCTCATCACAAACAGGAAAGGCGGCGTTAGAAATGCCTTAAGCTATCTGGCGTACATGGAGTACATTTATTGCTGGGGCAAAATGATTTATTAGCAGACAGATATTAATGGAGCAAGCCTCGCTGCCCTCAAGTTGGGTTTCAGACCCACAAAAACTGAACAACCAGAACGGGAAAAAAGCCCATTTTGCCCTAGGTTCAATAATTTCTATGCCAAATGCAATTGTTATTACTCCACAAAAATAAAACCAACGAGTAACAACACATTAAAGCACAAAACTGACGCATACTACCTAATACTAAAAAATAAATAACACTATTTCCATTGTTGTCTCATACTTAGTGTTAATGCTAATGTGGTAAATCATCTAGGGGCGGATGTACGACCATTGACTTTTGCGAGTCGCAATTGCCAAATCGCAAAAGTCAATGTACAACAGTGTCTAAGACACTGATTGCGATCCCCAATGGAGTCGCAAATTACATGCCTCATGAATATTAATAAGGCTGTCGCACTTTGCAACCTCATTTGGAATGGCTGGCACTTCCAGAGATGGTGCTTGGGTCACCAGACCTCAATGTCTGGGACTTCTTTTAAATAAAGCAGTTTTTTTTAATGCAGGCCGTTTTTCTTAAAGGAAAACAGGATGCATTTAAAAAATATAAATGTAATTTTTCATTTTCATTTTGTAAGGGCAGGCAGTGCTTAATGTTTGCGCATGCATTCTCAAAGGGGAAGGGGTCCCCTGGGGACCCCTTCTCGTTTTCGAGTGCTTTAACACCCTTCTGGGAAGGGTGGTAAACTGCAAGTGTTTTGCCACTGCAATAGCGGTTGCAAAACATTCTTACATAGCTTTTGGGGTCTCTAAGGGAATGCTCAAAACAAAACCCTTTCAGGCATAGAGTGACGCATAAATTATGCAAAAAAGAAGGAGAGAACTCTGGGTAGTTCTCCAGTTTAGGTGGAAAGCAGCTCCTGTTAGAGCACTCTCAACACCAGGGACACTCTAGATCTGCTCACCTCAAATGTTTGTTTTTCTATCAAAGTTTTTAAGCATAGGGCTAGCACAGTGCTATATTTATAAGTTGCTCGTTTGTTACAATCCTTCGTGGGAAAATAAACGAGGGCAGACCCAGTTTCTGTGCAAATTTGTATTATTCACACCAAAAGTCTTCCGCCATGACGCATTTCGGCAGATCCCTGCCTTGATCACATGATATATATCCATCAAAAGTGCCCCCAATTCGAAAACACACTCCACAGTAGATTAATTCAAGGAATTCTTTTTATTCACAGCAACTGGCATTTCACTTTTGGAGTCTTTTTCTTGCCTTACGCATTTCGGAGGCTCGCTCTTGATCACAGGCTTTTCACGAAGCTCACAGATTCACTGAAAAGACATAACGTTTTGCATTTCATTATTACCATTTCCTTTAGTAGGTTCTTGCTGGTGTAATAGCTGCATTGTCTGCTGGGATTTGTAGTTACTTTCATTTTAATTTTTCTCTTTAGTTAATTCTGTGATGCATCGTAATTAAAACATGGTATATTACCCTCATTGGGTCTCTTATCAGTAAAAGTTTGGTTCTGTAGCTTCTCTACTGTTCCATAATTCGGCTCTGAGAGTTCAGGCTTACTTGTTTTAACTAGGGTGCATCGCAGAATCTATTAAAGAGAAAAATTACGATCTTGGTGGATAGATACTTGTCCGCCATATTACAAGTTCCATAGGATATAATGGAACTTGTAATATGGTGGACGTGATATCCGTCATGTTTAAGATGAATTATCCCATCCACCAAAGTCGTAATCAGGCCTAAGCGGTTTTCACAGATGTGTCATAAAGCTACACATAAACTTTTTTGGGTTATATTTGTGCTACATTTGGGCTCTTTTACTCCAGTGGCAATCTTGGGGGACTTTGTTTTGAAGCTCCCTAATTTTACTGCAGTATCCTCAGTATCCTCAGTAGAAAATGCTTTCAGTTTTCCACTTTGATCCCATCTACATGGCATTCAGATGGGCCATACTGATGTTATAAATTCAGAATGTTAGGACTCTAGTTGCTCATTAGAACACTGTGATAAAGCTGCTGATCACCAAGGGGTTAACTGACAGTCTGCTACTGATTTTGAAAGTGCATGTTTCAGTTTGCATGTCAGCATGTTTTAATAAAATAAGATATTTGAGAACTCATTTAAAATGTGTCCTAATTTTGTTTTCTGTCGCACTAACCATAATTTCTGTGACAAAGTAAACACCTTAATTGTCTTCATTTCCAGATGAAATGTTTTAAGTTTTACCAGTTTGATTCAATCAAGATGGCTTCAGGTGTGCCACACTTCTGTTATAAATTAGACTGTTAGTGCTGTAGTTATTCTTTAAAATACTCTGGAAGGCTGCAGTGGAAGATAGGGAGGTCAACCGACAGGCTGCTCCTGATGGAATTACATGTTTTACTTAGAAAGTCAGACTTTATTCTCACATGGCTGAGAAACGTAGTTGGAATTTACAGAATAAATGCTCTCATTTTATCTTATGGAGCACCTTCCATAACATCTAATAGAAAATCATGAGAAATGAGTTTTCTCTTAAACATAATCATGAAATCCTAGCAGAAGATCAGCATTTTTCACAGTGTAAAATCACCCTGGAACACACCACAATTCCCAACTTTAGTATGGTACAACCAACACATTTTTATTGTATTTATTTATTTATGTGATTTATATAGCGCATGGGTACCCGGAGGCTTTCCCGTGCTGACGATAAGAACTGTAGTGAGGGAATGGCCCATTAGTGGCTAGATAGGAATAGCCAGGTCTTCAGCTTTTTCCTGAATATTAGTTCATTTTTCTGCCCTCTGAGGTCCAGCGTAAGAGCATTCCACAGTTTTGGGACCAGGTGGGAGGAAGAGCTACCTCCCCATCTGGATTTTTTAATTCTGATGATGGTAAGGAGGTGAGCGTGGGAGGATCTTGAAGATCTCGAGCACGAGATCAAGGATCTGAGTTTCGGTGGGCCTTTGTTATTTAAAACTCTGTGCACGATACAGAATACTTTACATTTTATTTTTGACGCTATAGGAAGCCTGTGGATTCTCTGACAGGCATTTGCCTACAGTGTTTGAGCAGGAGCATGGCTGCAGCATTTTGCACCATCTGGAGCTCTAGATCACATACTTGGGAGGGCCCAGATATAGGGAGTTCCCATAGTCCATACAGGAGACTATCAAGAACTGCACAACGGTTTTCCTGAGTTTCTCTGGAAGCAGTTCTAACATCTTTCTGAGCGTCCTCAGGAGTCCAAAGCAGATGCCCAACATTGTATTTTCCTGTTTGCACAATGAAAGTGAGCTGTCGAGCCACATACCTAGATTTTTTATGACCAGTTTGTGAACTGGAGGCTCACCCATACAAGAAGGCTAATTGTTTAGTGGTGTTGGGATGGCCCTGTTGCCCAGGATCATACATTTGGTCTTATCACCGTTCAATTTTAAAAAGCTATCTGACATCCAGTTGGCCAGTTTTTCCAGACAGGGGCCCAATAAAGAGTCTCCCTAATGGTCATCCTGGGGCAGCGCTACAATCAACTGAGTGCCGTCTGCATACGAAATGCCTGGGATGTCAAATTCCTGAATTATGTTGTCAAGCTGCCTGACATAAATATTAAATAGAGTAAGGCTTAAGGAAGAGCCCTTTGGCACTCCGGACTTAAAGGGCAGGCTGCCAGAAAGGCAGTCCTGAATCATAACTTGGATCCACCAGTCATCTAGAAAAGAGCATAGCCACTCCCAGGCTGTGCCCTGGATGGCAGTTTCCCTCAGTCTGTTTTTTAGCAGGGTGGGGGGGGACAGTGTCAAACGCCGTGCTAATGTCAAGTAGTATGATAGCGACCAACCCTCCGCCATCAAGTAAGAATATAAGTTCCTCTGTGACAGCCAGAAGTGCTGCTTTGGTACTATGGAGGGCACGGAAGTTCATCTGCGTGGGGAAATTCCTCTTCCAGGAATTTGACCAAAGATTGGTTGACATGTTTTTCCACAAGTTTACCCAGGAAAGGGAGAAGAGAGACGGGATGCAGATTGCTCAAAGTGTCAGGGTCTAGACGGGTTTTTTTAGGATGGTTTGGTTATAGCGTGTTTCCAGGCCTGGGGAAACAGCCCAGTTAGAAGTGATTTATTCAGGATATTCATTAGGGAGGGGAGGACCACCTCTGCAGAATTCAGCAGAGGGCCGGATTTGGTGGATTAGATCATCTTGAGAGTGGCTTCCTCCTCGAGGCCAGGAAAGTGTGTAAGAGTAGGGGAGGAGGCTGGGGCACCAACCATGCGGGACTCCTCGAGAGCTGGCTGAGGAGTATTTTGAAAGAGATCATAGATATCAGCCACTTTTTTCTGAAAGAAAGAGTCTATTTGATTTCGCATTGCTATCAAGGTTTTCAGGGGGCCATTGGTTTCTTGTGGAGAGGTCAGGTTTTTTACCACTCTAAAACGTTTTTTGGGAGAGTTTAGGGCCCAGCAGATTTTTTATTCAGTTTTAGTTCTTTATGTTAATGTCTAATTGAAGCTTTGTAATTCATTTTTTTATCCGGGTGAATGTATTTTCCCCAATCCCTTTCTGCTCTCTTACAAAGCTTTTTGAAAGACAGCACCTGTTCATTGAATCACGGGGCTTTCTTGGTCTGGTGTGTCTGGAGAGGGACTTTTTTTCAGGGGGGCACAGATCCCCAGCGACTGGCTGATCCAGTCTTTCCATGTATTAAAATCATCCTCAGGGCCGCGGTCTAGAGTGGGCAGGGAGCTCTTCAGGGCGTTAGCCCAGATGTTGGTGTCAAACCAGGACCACTTTCTGACACAGGTGAACTGGCCTTTGATTTTTACTAGTCTTGCAGGATTTGATAGTCCAAATCTAATCAGGCAGTGATCAGACCAGAAGACAGGGGTAACCCCTAACACCGAAGCGAGGGGATAATTTTAGAAAATAAGATCTAGCTATATCCTTTTTCATGAGTAGGCGGTATGACCAATTGAGTTAGTGGTAATGCCTCAAAGTCATCTCGAAGTCTCTTAACAAGAGGAGCGTCCAATGAACCAAAATGAAGATTGAAATTGCCAAGCAGGGTGTTAGAATTTTTTTCTAAGGACAGGGAAGCTAGGGTATCAGGTAGGGCCTCTAGGAATGAGGCACAAATGTCTAAGGTATCTTCTTCAAGCAGGTTTCTAATGGCATGTCTAGGTAAAGACCAGACATTAATCAGTCCGAATCGCCAGATAGCAGTTCTAAACTTATTAGGCCCTGAATTGATCTCCTTGCGGCTGGGTGTCTTCAATCCGCAATTACGACATCCTGCATTGGGACAGAGGAGCTTGAGGAGATCCTTCACTTGTTCACATGTGGGTAGTGTAATGGGCCTGAGCCCTAGGAGCTGAACCCTAGAGTAGATACACCTATCTGGGGTAGGAGGGGCAGGGTTCCTGGCCCCATTCCGACAGGCGCAGGCGGGCTTGCTTCCGCTGCGCATCCGGCCCAGCGAATGCATTATATTGCTGGCCAGAGCGGAAAATGCACCGCAGTGGAGGGGGGCGGGGCTGTATATCTCCGCTCAATTGGCAGAGCCGCGGCAGACCGGAGACAACAGCAAGGGGTTAAACCATTATAATGGGCAGAAAAACAGTTTGAGCCAAGTCAAATCCACTGTGAAAGTTTTCCCTCATTATAAGTTTAACAGCTCTTAAAATTAGCAGCAATCAACTATAGCAGCGGTATATTAACAAAGCTCTCCGATTTTAGCAGCAAAGAGTAGTTTCAGCAATACAACAGGGTCTTTTAAAAGTTTAAAACGAATCCAGAGTAAAACAAAGAAAACGCGGGCAATGCCTCACACTAACAGCACTATCGTCTGCGCGTCCGGCCCAGCGACTTCATTATTTTGCTGTCCGGAAGCGGAAAATGCACTGGAGTGGAGGGGATCGGGGCTGTGTCTCTCTGCTCAATCAGCTGAGCCGCTGCGGACTGGAGACAACAGCAAGGGGTAAACCATTATAATGGGCAGAAAAATAGTCTGAGCCAAGTCAAATCCCTCGCGAAAGCTATCCCTCGTTAAAAGTTTAACAGCTCTTAACATTAGCCGCCATCAACTATAGCAGCGGTAGATTAACATAGCAAAAGTCTAAAATGAATCCAGAATAAAAGAAAGTAAACGCGGGCAATGCCTCAAACTCACAGCACTATAAAAATGATTTATATTGTAACTAAATCAGTTATCACCCTTTATACGTTTTCCCTTTTGTGACCATCAAAACCTGCCATTCACTACAATGCATTTCAATGGGTTCCATGTCCTGCAGTCCTGTAACGGCAACCACAGCATGTTGAACATGTTGCGGCCAGCCAATAAAGAGGGGTGTCCCATTTGGACTTTGGGATCTGAGATTGCTCACTATGTCCCCTTACATTTTTTGTATTCATATACAGGACACAGGGACCAAGTCTCTGAGTCTTTTAATGACTGACAAAAAGTATTGTTCAGATTAAAACCAACCAATCAGGATTCATTATTCATTTTAAATTAGAACACATCTAGACACCAAGCGACTAGACATACAATTTTATTTGAACCTTTACTTCGCAAAAAACTACTGAACGGATTTACATCAAATCAGAAAAAGCACAATCTGTGGACCAAGATCTAGCTTCCTGCCAAATTTGGTGTAATTCGGGTCAGCAGTTTTTGCTGTACCCCTGAATAAATAGGTCTATGGAAAATACTTCGGGATTTAGCATTTTGGGATTCACCTTTTTTTTCTTGGTCCGCTTGATGGATCTCCCCAAAACTTCCCAGAAGAATCTAGGGTGGATAAACTTTTGTTTTGGAAAGTTTTGTGAAGATTCGTCAAACGGGGCCAAAGTTATTAACAAAGCAAAAACGCTCTTTCTACAGAAAAACACACCTAACTATAACTACCTAGTGGTGAACGCCACTATGTAATATATTTATGGATTCGGATTCTGCTGCCTCATCATTTTACTGTCTCTGAATACCTCAGTTTCTCACACAAAAAGAGAGTACATAAAAGTTAGTGTATAAAAAAAAAAAAAAAAAAATATATATATATATATATATATATATATATATATATATATATATATATATATATATATATATATATATATATATATATATATATTACCTACTGGCGGTTGCCAGTAGGTATATATAGTTAAGACCCAGTTACCATAGGAAATCCGCAACATTCTATTGGGAATACCTTTGGCGTCTATTGATGAAATTGTGTGCAATTTTTCAAAATTTTGGCCAGCTCAGTTCTGCTCCTTCCCTGAAAGTTTTGGGGGGATTCGTCAAGCGGGGGCCGAGAAAAAAGGGGGGTCCCAAAACGTGTTTTCCCCATGTTAATTTCCATAGGACGATTAGACACGGCTACAGCCCGAACGGCTGAACGGAATTACACCAAACATGGCAAAATGGTAGGGACTGGTATGCAGAAGTGCCTTTTCCATATTTGGTGAAAATCCCTCTAGTAGCTCCTGAGAAAATCAAAAGAGAAAAAATATATATATCTATAGTAGCTTACTGTAAGCTTACTGTAAGCTTACCTTTCCGAGCAGGAGCTGAATGCTAATTGTCTGTCAACTGTCTGTCAACACTCCAAACCAGAAAGTGTTGGCAGCCATCTTGTGCCTCGGTAGACTGAGGCACAGGAAAACAGAAAAACAAATGTGTAGAACTCAAAAAGGGGGCAGGGTAGAAGCACCCTGAACCCCTAGGCCTGCACAGGGGGTCCCACAAAGACCCCCCAGGCCCCCCAAAAAAATCATTTTTTTTTACAAAAATCTAAATTTATTATCTAATGCTTTTCCCACAGTGGTTTGGAAGGGGATCTATAAGCTAAACTGAAAGCATATTTTCTGTAAATTCACATTATCTTTCTCAGTCATGTGAGAATAAAGTCTGACATTCTCAGTAAAACATATACATGCAACAAGGACAGAGACTGTCAGTTGATTCCTTTGTGTGCTACTGCAGCCTCCTAAAGTGTTCTAAAGAACAACTAGAGCACTAACAGTCCTACTTATTACAAAGGTATGGCACACCTGAATCCATCTTGATTGGAATAAAGTGGAACAAAATGAAGGGGTATATTTTGCCATAGAAAGTATGATTAGTGCTGCAGAAAGAAAAATTAGGGCACATTTTGAGTGACTTCTCAAATCCTCTTCTATTTCATTAAAAAATTCTGACATGCAGTCTCCCAAGATGGCCACCAAAGACAAAAGAGCCCAAATGTAGCCCAAATATCACCCAGATGTAGCTCAAGTATAGCCCAATGACAGAATGTCCCAGAGTGTTCTAAAGAACAACTAGAGCGCTAACAGTCTTACTTATGACAAAAGTATGGCACACCAGAAGCCATCTTGATGGGAATGAAGTGGTAAGTCTGAAAACATTTCATTTAAAAAGGAACAGAATGGGGGGTTCATTTTGCCATAGAAAGAATGATTAGTCCTGCAGAAAGAACAATTAGGGCACATTTTGAGTGACTTCTCAAATCCTCTTCTATTTCATTAGAAAATCCTGACATACAGTCTCCCAAGATGGCCACCAGAGACAAAAGAGCCCAAATGTAGCCCAAATATCAGCCAGATGTAGCCCAAGTATAGCCCAATGACAAAATGTCCCAGAGTGTTCTAAAGAACAACTAGAGCAACAACAAAAAAAAGATTTTTTTCGAAAAATCGCGGGGTGCGCGTCCGCGTACGTATGCGTATGGTACGCGGACGGTGCGCGTACCTTTCCGAGAAAGCTGCATGCTTATTGGCTGTCAACATTCCAAACCAGGAAGTGTTAGCAGCCATCTTGTGCTCATTAGACTGAGGCACAAGAAAGCGGAAAAACAAACCTGTAGAACACAAAAAGGGGGCAGGGTAGAAACACCCTGACCTCCTAGGCCTGTTAAGGTGGTCCCACAAGGACCCCCAAGGCCAATTTTTTTTTAAAAACCCGGTATGTTTTTTTAAAAATTACCCCCCAGGGGGACCAAATCGAGGGGGGATTATGATAAAGAAGTGTGGGGGGTGCCCAATCCCCCCACACTGCCCCGGGGACTGCCTCCCTCTGGGGCAAAGCAATACTGCCCCCTGGCGCATTCTGGAGGCTACTGGTGGGCTAGTTGGGCCCGAGGGACCCCCAGTATGCAAGGGAAATTAGTTTCCCCTCTTCAAACATGCACGGGGGCTGCGTTGCAGAGAGGTGTAAAAAAGGGTATGGCCTCATTACACCTCTCTGCAATGCAGCCCCCTGGCGCATGCTGCAGGTTCAAGGTGAGTTAGTTGGCCCCCAGGAACCCCCAGTCCCCCTCTGCAAACACGCCCAGGGGCTGCGTTGCAGAGAGGTGTAAAAAGGGGCATGGCTTCATTACACCTCTCTGCAATGCAGTCCCCTGGCGCATACTGGAGACTCCTGGTGGGTTTTCAGGTCTTATATAGTTAGGAATTAGCATTAAAAAAAACTTTGAAATTCACTGAAAAAAAACATAGGTTTCAGGCCTCATATAGTTAGGAATTCGCATTTAAAAAAACTTTGAAATTCACTGAAAAAAACATAGCTTTTCAGGCCTTATATAGTTAGGAATTAGCATTTAAAAAACCTTTAAAATTCACTCAAAAAACTATAAGTTTTAGGGGTGTTATAGTTAGCTGGACATTTCACTCATACAAAACCATTGAAATTGCTTCTATATAGTTAGTTGTACTAACTATATTTCGCGCACCCGCAATCCACTGCTGATGATGTCACATATTACATCATTCATGACATGGTCGGTGACATCACTGATGACATCACAAATGACATCACTGATGACATCACTGATGACATCATCCACGTGACAATCACATACACCTTTTCATACACTATTAAAATCTTTCATCGCTCTTTGTAAAATACAGAGTATCATATTTGAATCCATTGTCACAGCAATACAAGTATCTAAAAACCCACTCAGTGATTCATAGATGTATACACACATCTAATCACTTACCTGTAGATTCACTCATACATGCTGTCAATGAACAATAGAACACTATCAAAAATACTTATACACCTATATCGACATTACACACCAGCACACATCCTATTCACATATGAAGTCATCCTACTCACTTATGCAAACAATGGAGCAAAAGTACGCATGTCGTCAATCATGCGGTCATCTGTTTATTGATCAACCAGATGACCGCATGATTGACGACACGCGTACTTTTGCGATTACACTTTTGCAGTATCGACTGAAAACCTTAAAGCTGTTTTTCCACATTGCCAGAAACTGATAGGCAATTTTTAAAACCATCGGGGTTGAATTGATTACCGACAGGCACATGCATCCTGGAATAGTATTAAAAACTTATCATGCCCTGAAGGAGTCTGGTAACAGACTAAACACGTTGGCTATCTGATTGAAAACTGAATAAAGATCAAGTTTTAAACTTCCAGAACTTGTGTTTGGCTTCACTTTGGGAAAACAAATGAGAATCTTCAAACTTGTGAATAGTACTGTATAATGACTACTATCCAAACATATATGTGAAGCTGTCCTATTAGAAGGGTGCGGAGCCACAATTTTGTGTATTGAATTTGAAGAGATAATGAGATTATCTCTCATTTACTCTTCATACGACATAGGGGATTGTGTCTACGCCTTGTTGCTTTAGTAATTGTAGGGGACGTTGTATCGGTGCGGGAATTAGTGCTTTGATCCCCTTTCTCTTTGGTGATAGTCTACAATGCTGGTCTGACGAGTGAAGAGCAATAATGTCTTTTAACTTTAACATTTCACTATCCTGGCTTGTGTCAGTGACAATTTGTTCTAAAGACATGGCATCTGGTGTGCTCGATTTTGCAATAAAATTGATGTAAGCTTCTGTTGTATTAGATGAGGTACCGGGACCCTGCAATGGCACTTTTGAAAAATAATCAGCTGGATTCTGAACTTTCCCTGGCCAAATGGAGATTTGTATAGTTGTATTCTTGCAACCTCGAGCCCCAATGTTCAATTTGAATAGGCATTTAGCTTTGGGATAGCCAAATATAGTCAACAGTGTTTTCCGTACAGGAAGGAACAAATGGAAATATTAACAAGCCCCGACCACTGCCAAACCTTTTTTCGCAGGTTGTGAGCAGGCGCGGTTCGTCCATTGGGGCGTGGGGGCGTAGCCCCCTCTGCCCGACGCCGCCCACAGCTCCCTCATAACAATCATGTCAATGAATCAACATGACGTCAGACCGCCGGGCGGGCGTCATGTTGATTCATTGACATGATTGTATAGACGGCAACACAAGTACGCATGCGTGGGGACGGAGGGTGAATTTTTACCCGTGTCCACGCATGCGCACTTGTGTTTTGGCGGCGTTGCGCATGCCCATCAGGAGCCCTAATGGGCGTGCTGCGGGCGAGAGGGTACCTGTGCCCCTGGCGCCAGGATTGGCCAGGGGCGCTGTGAGCCTGTGACGTGTGCGGGACCGGCAGCAAGGTAAGAGTGTGTGTTTTTCGGTGTTCCAGTAAACTAGCATGCACAAATGACTTGAGATAGTTCAGTGTGTTAAAGCATCTGCTGCAGAAATGTGTGCGTCTATTCCAGGTCACCCGTTTATTTCACAGCATGGGGTTTTGGAAATGTAAAAATTCTCAGAATTTCTTTTTTGATAGTTGCAACAACAGCCTTCAACAGATTTCATTTTATAAACACTTTCCAGAAAATGCGTTAACAACTGTCACCACAAATATAATGTACTCTTTGAACTAAGGTTATAAAATTTCAAAATGTTAACAAATGGTAGAGGCAGAATAGCATGATGTATGCATTTATTATTGCATGCATGTTGGTGTATGTTTGTATGTGAATTTGTATAGTACATACCTAGGGCTTACAGGATGGCAAATACATGGGCGGTAGAAGGTTTCCAGCATAAAAAGGTAGGGGTGATGTAATATGTAATCTAGCACATCCTTCAACATCGATCCTAAAAGCTTGTTAGAGTCCATAATTTATTTTTATATGGTCATAAAAATACTTGAATGATGGATGGATGCAGGGTGGGTGCATTAATGATTGTTCGGTGGATGGGTGCATGGATGGATGCATACATGATGGGTGGATGGATGCATGAATGATGGATGCAGGATGGATGGGTGGGTGGATGGGTGAATGCATGAATGAATGATGTATGGATGCAGGATGGGTGGATGGATGCATGAATGATGTATGGATGGATGCATGGATGCATGCATGATGGGTGGATGCATGATGGATGGATGGGTGGGTGGATGGATGGATGGGTGGGTGCATGAATGAATGATGTATGGATGCAGGATGGGCGGGTGGATGGATGGGTGGATGCATGAATGATGTATGGATGGATGCATGCATGATGGGTGGATGCATGATGGATGCATGGATGGATGGGTGGGTGCATGAATGAATGATGTATGGATGCAGGATGGTTGGGTGGATGGATTGGTGGATGCATGAATGATGTATGGATGGATGCATGCATGATGGGTGGATGCATGATGGATGGATGGGTGCATGAATGATGTATGGGTGTATGGATGGATGCATGCATGATGGGTGGATGCATGATGGATGGATGGGTGGATGGGTGGGTGCATGAATGATGGATGGATGGGTGGATGGATGGATTAATTAATTAATTAATTAATTGCAGGTTTATATAGCGCTAGGATCGACTCCCGGAGGAGTATCTCCGCGCTTCGACCGCTGCGAAACCCTTCCTGGCTTCCCTGAGAGATGGTCCCTTAATGGGTATCTCCAGGGTGAGACCAGGCATCCCCGGCGGTCTGGTGGGGCCGTTAGTGAAGATGAGGCAAG